>NC_135347.1:36016121-36251898 GCF_023851605.1 Tamandua tetradactyla | reverse complement strand
TAAGACAAAAAGACAATGAAAAGAAAAAGGAGAATGCATTTCTTTTTTCTTTCTACACTATTCATCCCATGTCTTCTATGTGCCCATGTTGTTCCAGGCTCTTGGGATACTAAGGTGAACAAGACAGATAATTTCCCTGCCCTCTCGGAGCCTACCTTTCATGGTAGGTAGATAATTGAACCAAATAGATAATCGGGGTTCTGGGTTGAGTGCTATGGAGACAAAGTCAAATGGTCATGATGGAAGCTGCTGTTTTAGAAGGGGAGGGCAGGAAGACCTGTCCGTGGGAGTGTTTTGTGTAGAGACCTGAATGGTGAGGATTGAGACACGTCAGCACGGGGCAGAGCACTTCTACCCAAGGAAATAGCAAGTACAGGAGAGGGATTGGCATGTTCAAGGATTAGCCAGAAGCCAGTGTAGTGGAAGCAGTCTGAACAAGACAGATGACGGGAGGAAAAGAGGTTGGAGAAATAGCCCAGAGCTGGATCATTTAGTGCCACGTCCAAAGGACTAGGGATTTTAGTCTAAGTAAGATGGGAGTTGGCTAGCTTCCAATCATTTAATAATTTGCTCACTCCTTTACTTACTCAGCCAATAGTGATCAAGCACTTGTGCGCCCAATACTGTACTAGGCATTGGGTGAATATCGGTGAACAAAACTGACATTGCCAATACTTGTGGTTTAGTGAGGGAAACAGACAGGTGTCCAACTAGGGAAACTGCATGTGAGACACATAATTACAAATTTTGGTAAGTGTTGTAAGGAAGAGTGTAAAAGAGAGAATAACAGGAGAGATCAGGGAATGACTATAAGACGAAGAAGGGCCACTAGGTGAAGTTTAGAGCTATGCTCGTTTTTTTTCCTGATGTGTGTACTGTGCACTGGAGTAAATGAGCATAAACAAGTAAGTCTGATCTTGAATGGATGGCGCAGGCCACTGGGTTCTCCAGGCTGCGAGAATCTATTAGGCCATGGGAATCAACAGCCCAGCACACCTTGACCCATTCTTCACACAACAGTCAGAAAGCTCAAAGCAGAGGGAGTTGTATGGACAGTGGCCTGGAATCACTTACTGTTTCGCTCTGTAGTATAGGTGTACTTCAACTCAAACAAAGTAACATGTAAAAAACAGTATTTTCACAAAAAGATAAATATCTGGCATTACAAAAGAATTCCTAAATCTGAAGCATCACAAGAGGATTTATTTCATTAATAAGCTTCCCTAATGCCTTTTAAATTATTCAACCTACAGTCATTTAATTTACATACAACTTTTCAGGAGTAAATGTATTGTAGAAAGAGCAGCATGCCTATAATAAATATTTCCTTGATCAATTACACTTCTGAGCTTTAGTTATCGGCTCAGTAGCATATCACATGCAGATATTACACATCGTATGCAACCGGAATTTCTGTATCTGCAAGTAGAGGTGGTGTTATATTTTAAAACATAAAATGAACATCAAAACGTTAGAGAAATTCCTTCTGTGCAATCTCTGTCAATCACATCACCATGAGGCTTAACAGTCTGGAGAGAATATAGGTGAGATATAATCAATGAGAATGTGAGGCAGAGTTGTAAATTCAGTGAATTGACTGTCTACATTAACAGTCCACCTAGGTGATTCAAGTTCCAAATCTTTATCTTGATAGTGAGACTACTTACTATTCTCTTAATGCTAGATATTTACTCTAGCTCTCAATTTTTATTAGTTAGCAAAATCATTAACATGGAAAGGAATGGAAACACTTGAATCAATTCATTAACGAAATTATGAGCTATGTTACTTGATTCCAAGCTCTATAACTATTTGTCAGAGGAAGTATTATTCTAAGTAGAGCTTCAGAAATATAAAACATAAATAAGAAATAAAACAGGAAAAGATACTCCTACTGCAACAAGTGCAATTAATGCTTATTAACGTTTATCCAGCATTTACTATGAGCTAAGCACTGTGCTAAACATGCTGTATACATGATTTCATTTATTATTATAAGCCAGTGAGGAAGGTATTGGTATTTCCATTTTTCAAATAAGGAATCTGAAGCTTAATAACATCACTTGCCCCTAAATCCTAAGACTAGGAAGAGGCAAGATTTAAATCTTGTATTGGATTTCAGAAACAGAGCATATTCAAATTAAACAAATATAATTTGGGCACCTACTCTTAGTGAAGTATTGGGAATTTAAAGGTGAACAATTTAGATGAGATCCTTGTTTTCATGGGACATCAACTAAGGGGGCATGCTAGGGAGGGATTTGAAGTTGCTTGGGACTCAGTACCACCTGTCCTTATTTTCAGGTGAGAATTTAGAAGAACAGATATTTTATTCTCTTCAACCAATATTAAACATTCAGTTCAGTTGTCTACCATGAAAAATTGTATGGGAGAGTGTGGTAGGTTGAATTATGTATATCATGGGGGATTTAAAAAAAACACGTTCTTAATCCCATTTCTATGGGTGCGAAACCCATGTAAACAGGACCTTTAGGAGATACTATTTTTGGTTAAGGTGTGGCCCAACTGTATCAGGATGGGTCTTTAATCCTATTACTTTCTCTTATAAAAGAGAAAGCCAGAAGTCAAAGGAACCTGGAAGAGAAAGGAGAGAACGTTACCAGGTCACAGGCAGGCCAAAACCCAAGGACTGCTGGCCTTCAGATTGCTACTGACTCAGGGCCATTTCTAGCCCCTGAAACCCTGAACTAATAAATTCCCATTTGTTTAAGCATAACCCATTGTGCAGTATTTGCCAAAACAGCCTGAGAAACTAGGACAGGGAGTGTATCAGTTAAAATGCTTTTGGATACAAGTAAGAGAACACTCAGCTCACACTGGCTTTAAGATGAATGGAAATTTATGAGCCCAAATCATTGAAATGCCCAAAGGTAATTATAACTTTGTGGGAGTTTTGGTCTAGATGTTCACATGATTCATGCATTCATTCAGAATGAGTAGGTGGCATTTGAGTGAAGTGAGGAGGCAAGATGGTTTAATATATGGGGGAAGCACAGCCCATACTGAGGAAATGGGAAGTGCAAAGGCACTGAGGAAACCAGTGAGAAAGTAGTGTGGCTGGAAAAGAGCATCTTGTCCTAACCTCGGGATTCTATCCTGGCCAGAACCAACACAGTTAACACCCCCCGAGGATCTCCAATGTTAGAGAAATGGACAATGGCTGCAGGGATAAGTCATGGTGTCCCTTCTGTCGTCCCTCTTAGTATGCAGCTGTCTACGCCTAATTGCGTTCTGAGTTATCACAGTGTGCATCTAGTTGGCACTCATTCAATAATAGTAAATAACTCCGTAGGTCTTCCTATTACATTCACTACATGATAATTTATATGATTGAATTAATGAGACTATATTTATAATGTTCTATTTTTCAATTTCGCACAGAATATATAGTAGCACGTGCAATTTCAAAACAAACTTTAAAAAATGTAAGGCTGGTGTATGAACAATATTTTCAAGCAAATTAAAGCTTTTCAAAAGGCTAACCCACCCCATCATATTATGCAACGTGATCCCTGATGTGAGCTGCTACTCAGCAAATCTGTATATGATTCATTTTCATACCAAGGCAGATTCAAAATAACCACTGAATACAAAAGAGTAATTAAACTGTAAGAGACAGAAGCAACATTGTAAAACAAACAAAAGAAAGTTGAACCATGGCTATTGCAATTAACTGTATTTAGTATGTCTGTGTGGTGGGAAGAAGCTATACTGCTTAATTGCTGGCTAATTTAAGCAAATTCCTTAACTTCTCGAGTCTTCTTCACTTGTAAAGTGCAGATAATGACGGTTACTTGTAGGACTATTGTGAGGATTAAGTGAAATCACGTGGGCCTGACACTTTGCATACTAAATGATAGCTATTATCATGAAGAAGACATGTAGATGTCATCTTCCTCAAACCAAATAACCCCACATGTTTTTTCCTCCATAAACAAAAGCAAGTACAGTTATGCTGTTTTGCTTGTTTTATTTTATCACCATCATTATTATTTTTTATCTGAAACAGTTGAGAGTCTCGATTCAAGCATTTAGGAAGTGTTTTTGGACCACACGAGACTAAACATATAAGGTAATGCAAAGATCTTTTTACTTCAGAATAATTTTGCTTGGGTACCCTGTACATTATGGCTGCAAACATATCTCCATTCCAATCATTGAGTTTCCATTTAGGAAAAGTGGCTTCCTACCCAAGCTATGCATAAGAGTAATCTATTGAGGTGTTTTAAAAAATAAAATTGCTTGAATTTGACTTCAGAGAACTTGAATCAGAATCTCTGGGGCTGGGGGCTGGGTGGTGGGACTTGGACATTTAATTTCCTTAAAGCTTTATGGGTAGTTCCAACATATAGAGTCAAAACTGACACTCACTGGCACCCAACATTCTTTTTAGGATACTTAAAATCTGTTGAGAGATAGTTTGGGATAGCATAGGGAATACAATCCTTAATATGGACAGGGCTTAAAGCAACTATTTCAACTTTAAATTATTAGCTGGGATAGAAATGTGTTATTTAAGGAACTGTCGGTTTTGTTTTTTAATGATAACAATCTTAGAAACAGTAGCATGTTCCCAAAACAGATTCATCTTCCTAACTGTGCTGGTTTGAAATTATGTACCCCAGAAAAGTCTTGTTCTTCTAATCCTAATTTAACACTGTAGCTTAGGACACTTTGAATAGATTGTTTCCATGGAGATATAATTCACTTAGTTGTGATGTGAACTTTTGATTAAATGGAGCTGTGACTTTGCCCATTCAAGGTGCGTCTTGATTAGCTTACTGGAGTCCTTTAAAAGAGGAAACATTTTGGAGAGAGTTCAGAACCAATTAGAGCCAACACGAGACCCAGATGTTTGGAGATGCAGAAAGAAAATGCTTCCAGCATTTGAAACCAGAAGTCAAAGGACCAGCAGGTGCCAGAGATGTGCCTTCCCTGCTGACAGAGGTGTTCCAGACCCATCTGCCTTTTTTGAGTCAAGGTATTGTTCCCTGGATGCCTTGGTTTGGACATTTTTATGGCTTTAGAACTGTAAACCTGCAACTTATTAAATTCCCTTTTACAAAGCCATTCCATTGCTCGTATATTGCATTCTGTCAGCTTTAGCAAACCAATACACTAACATACCAATATCTCTTTGTTATTTATGAGTGTTCTGATTTAATACCTGGATCCCTAACTCTGTATTAGCCCAAACAACCAACAGTTTACATAAACATTTTCTCTTTTATACATTTTAATTATATCTCTTTCAGTGTAACTCTGAATGGTTAGTGGAAACCTTGAGTAATGATGTGAAGTGATGTGGAGAATATGAATTCAACTGAAATGAATGCTGCAGTTATCTTATTAAGAAGTGCTAGAGTATCACTGTGGATACAGAGCAGCCTCCCATGATTCTTGTCTCAGTGAAAAGTTTTGTATTTTAACTCTCAGCTGCTATTGCTACCCTTATTAAAAATATTTTTCCAGCCCAAATACTTGTTTCCTTGCCCCCACTATGAAGTCATTCGGAGCTGAAGGAACATTCTCTTCTCATTAAAATTGAATATTATGTGAATTTCAACCATCTGGAAAATATGGAGGACAGTCATTTATTTTGTGAATAGTACTTTAAAATGAAGTTTCCAAGATGTTTTGGGGAAAAAAACTGTTTTACTGGTAATAGGCAGCAATGCAACCTTGTGATTTTTGTAAACTTGACTCAGAACTGAATGTTTTCCCTTAGTAATTTTCACATTGACACAAATAAAATTATATGGTATGTATGGACTTCTTTTTCCTTTAACTAGGTGAGAGGGTTGTAGATTTAATATTCCTCTATGCATCTAGTTCGTGGATGGATTTGCCTATTACTTATCACTACAGATCAGTTAGCTCCTAAGAAATCTTTCAGGCAAGATTAATCTCCCATCACAGAGGATGTAGCATCACACAAATCAAGTTAAGCCAGCTACACATGGCTGTGTAAAGACAATGAAAAGAATGCAATTTTTGTGAAATTCTAAAAACTTAAAATTTTGTTTTCACCGATGTATTTTATTCAGGATCTATCTTTGTATACTCAAGGTTAGAAAAAAGTAGGTAACACAAAAAAATGGGGAAAAAGACACTTAAAAATTGGAGATAATCCTCAAAAGAAGACTTACACATTTCACAGTAAGTGAGAATCAAAAGAAAATTGTGAAAGCATTTTTAAAAAGTATAAAGTGTCACATAAAAATTGCTTTATGGTTTTATGCTTGAAGTAGTATTTACAAGGTCAGTACGGTTTCTTTTTAAGTTAATCATTTTTCTTATATAGAGATGTGAAAAAGTGACAAAATCTTTTACAATTCCCTATGGATCTTCTGCCTAGTAGAAAACACAATCTTTTAGTTTAAGTACTCAAAGTGGTAAAAACAGACAAACACACAAACAAGCAAAACACTGTTGGGTTTTCTTTCCTAGTTTCTTTGCTCATAGTACATGATTAACCAAGTCTTTTAGTCTGAAGGGTCACTGTCTCACTCTCAGTATATGTGTATCACTGGATCTATCAAACCAAGATCAATTTTTTCTATAATTCTCTTCTGTGTAATCAGATTTTTCATTTGTTTTTGAGCCTAGTAAGATATTTCTTTTGAAATATGCATTTTGACATTTAGATTTCTACATAGATGAATACTCATTCTTGAACCCAAGAAAAAGCTGAAGGGACCCAACCAATGTCTAATGTAATATTGTGAAGTTCATTTGTAACCCTTTTAGAGACTAGAGCTCCACATGATCCTATCTTGGAGTAGTTCTACATGGAAGAAATATAGATCCACAGCAAAAGTAATTAAAATATATCACTTATCTTTCAAGGGACATTAAAAGAGATCCAAACAGTCCATCACTGTCCTTATTAACATCTGCTTTCCTTTTCTTCCATTTTCTTTACAAGTGCAGCTGCCCTAACTCATGTCTCCTCAACCCCCTTGGAAATAAAACTTCTTCACACATCATTTGTCTTTATTCCCTGTTCATCCCCAGTCTCAGCTCTATTATGAAGGGAATGCTTTTTTTCTCAGGAAGATATTTCTCTCTAGAGGTAATGAGCAGGAGAGAAACAGCTCTGCCCATGAAGGTCTCGTCTTTAGCTGGAGGAAGGTAGGTGAACATTCTCACGTAAATAATTCTTGGGCCCAGTATATATAAAAAGATATTTCCATAGATCTATTTCTTTGAATTCCTTTAGCCAGTATCCAAATGAGTCAATTTCACATGCAATTATGGGTCTATTCTCCCCATAATGTATACCTAGGAGAGTTCCCCAAGAAACTTGACTGTTTACCTGGGAGAGTGTCTTCTCGTCAACCTTATAACCTGTCTTGCTAGGATTTTAATTTCTTGATTATTTTTATTCCTCTCTGTGGGGGATGGGAAACAATTGGAGGCAAAATAAATGAGGATTTGACAGCAAAGAATCTAAGCAAGGGAGAATGCCCAGAGATTGAGTATCTGAGATTTTTGGTTTATGTGCCAGTAGTGGCAATTTGGAGTAAAGGATTGGCTGTATGATGTTGAAATTTAAAAATGTTTAGTCACTGAATTTAGGAGTAAAAAGAATATAAGTATCTAAAAATATGAGTTAAAGAAAAGGTAGGCATGGAAATAAAACAAGGGATCGGAGTTGCAACCCTTTCTTTACTTTCTTTTTCTTATTACACCAAATGAGAGGGAAGACATTATTTTATCATTTCTGTAATAAATAGAGGTAGAATCTTCCCCCCCCCCATTGTCCTCACTCTTCTCATCTCCCAAGTAAAGCATTTTGCTTGCAACCAGACAAGGTAGATCCTCTAATATATTCTTACAAAGAAAGGCTGGGTTCTTTGTAAGACTTCCTTCTAGCTAGAAAGTATGGAGGCTTTTTTTTTTTTTCATATGTTCCCAAATGGCATTGAATCAATTAACAGCACGAAGCAGGAGGAAATGCACTTCGTAATCCTCCTAAATGACTGGCAATAGTACTGTCCTGAAGAAAAATGTCCCCAGTAGCTCCCCCTTCCCTCTATCTCATTTCTAATGTTATCAATAGGTTAGAGTTGTGCATAGTAGAATACATCTCTGGTGAAAAATCTCATCAGGTAGAGAGACATGATAAAAACAAAAACAAAAACATTAAACAGGGATTTCTATGTCAGATTCCATCAGGAAAAAATAAAGAAATGGCTCACCTTTATATACAATGGCTCCCTAAGATGATCAACAAGAATGCAAGCTTTTTCCTCCCACACAGGATTGAGGTTCTTGTGTATAATTTTACTTCTAAAAACTTCTTTTCCTCCAATTTTAAACTTCACGTATGGATCACTTGTCCCTGTTAAAGAGATGCAGATGGATCCATGTTAATCATGCCTTTCTATAGAAGCAAGAGAATAGCTCATCTCAAAATCAGAAAGTATTTAAAGGAATAAAAGTTAATGCAATTTATCAAAAGGGAAAATAAGGGTTAATGTTTTTTACTAAATTTTTCTTATATATTGCTATGACAGTAAATTATTATGGTTGTTAATCTTCTGACAAGTTTTATCTTCTGATCTGAATACAGTGATTTAATACAAATTATGTATCATAGAGTTTAATCTCTGGTATTTCTCTTTATATCATCTGATTGCATATAAAAAAAGATGATGGATGATCTTGGCTGATTTAGCTAGTTTTATAGACACATATGCTGATAAAACTGTATGCTGGCCTGATGGGCTCAGGGAAAGATGAGTCCCAAATTGGGCTTCAGTTTCATTCTCGGACCCATATCCTCTCTTGCTAAGAATTTTTTTAATTTTAGAATGATGGAAAGCAATGGAGGTTGCAGAGGGTGTGAGGAGGAAGAGGACAATGCTTATTAAATGAGCTGGATATTATCTTTTAACATCCCCTCAAACTTCCTAGGATGGTGAAAGAAAATCAGAGACGTCAAATAAGTTGTCCTAGGTACAGAGCTAGCAGCAGATGGAGTTAGGATTCTAACCAAAACTGTTTGACTCTAAGGATTGTGCTTTTGCTACTACATCTCCAAGAGGGAAGGATCTGCACCTACTTACATATCTATTATACCATTTCTCATTTTGGCCTGAGACTGACCAATCCTGACTTAATCAATTCTATGCTGTCATTAAGGATTCCTAGAGAAACTGAATCAATGATACCCCAAGTAAGTCTTTCCAGTGTGTAGCAATCCTCACCATCAGGGAAAGAGTTTTGTATAAGGCCTGACTCTTTTATGAAAGTTTGGCTTAATTTTTCTTGTTTTGGCCAAGCTGAAGCTACAGGTGATAATCATTGTCCATATGATTAAGAGA
This sequence comes from Tamandua tetradactyla, assembly GCF_023851605.1. Taxonomy (NCBI): domain Eukaryota; kingdom Metazoa; phylum Chordata; class Mammalia; order Pilosa; family Myrmecophagidae; genus Tamandua; species Tamandua tetradactyla. The sequence continues at coordinate 36,242,545 of NC_135347.1, read as the reverse complement.
AAAAGGTGGGTGGAGGCTCTGACAACGGCAAAGCAACATATCAATGTTAGGTATTGCAATTATGATGTTATCTTTAAACTCACCCTCTATAGCTCTCCTCAATCCTCTACTCACTTCAGTAACCAACACCTACGTTAGATTTAAGGATTGTTTTTAGCTTTTCTTATTTGATCATTTGGGTGCACTCTCAAAAGTGTTCACATTTCCCCAAATAAATATATTTTCTTGTTGTCTCTATAGACCTGGGTATGATAGAATAACGATCCCTCATTTATATCATGAAAGTCCATTTAATTCTGATCATTTGTTTTTATCATAAAGATAAACTTTAAGGAAATTTATAAATGTAAATGTAGGAGTTTACATGGAGATCTGTTATGGTGCATTCTTTAGGGGAGTCAATGCAACCAAATGTTTAATAGCTAAAATAATTTTAACATGGTAGTTCCCAATTGTCAGCTCTGGACCGTGGACGATGGAGATGTTGCAACACATTTTCTAAGAGATACTAAAATTCATGTACTCATTTGAATTTTCTTAGTCATGCCTGAGATCAAATTATTTTTTTTTTTTTTTTTTTTTTTATTAACGGAAAGAAAAAAAAGAAATTAACACAACATTTAGAAATCATACCATTCTACATATGCACTCAGTAATTCTTAACATCATCACATAGATGCATGATCATTGTTTCTTAGTACATTTGCATCAGTTTAGAGGAACTAGCAACACAACAGAAAAAGCTATAAAATGTTAATATAAAGAAAAGAAATAAAAGTAGTAGTAATAGTAAAAAACAACAACAACAAACAAACCAACAAGCAAACAAAAACAAAAAAAAACCCTATAGCTCAGATGCAGCTTCATTCAGTATTTTAACATGATTACTTTACAATTAGGTATTATTGTGCTGTCCATTTTTGAGTTTTTGTATCTAGTCCTGTTGCACAATCTGTATCCCTTCAGCTTCAATTACCCATTGTCTTACCCTGTTTCTAACTCCTGCTGAACTCTGTTACCAATGACATATTTCAAGTTTATTCTCGAATGTCCGTTCACAACAGTGGGACCATACAGTATTTGTCCTTTAGTTTTTGGCTGGATTCACTCAGCATAATATTCTCTAGGTCCATCCATGTTATTACATGGTTCACAAGTTTATCTTGTCTTAAAGCTGCATAATATTCCATCGTATGTATATACCACAGTTTGTTTAGCCACTCTTCTGTTGATGGAGATTTTGGCTGTTTCCATCTCTTTGCAATTGTAAATAACGCTGCTATAAACATTGGTGTGCAAATGTCCGTTTGTGTCTTTGCCCTTAAGTCCTTTGAGTAGATACCTAGCAATGGTATTGCTGGGTCGTATGGCAATTCTATATTCAGCTTTTTGAGGAACCGCCAAACTGCCTTCCACAGTGGTTGCACCCTTTGACATTCCCACCAACAGTGAATAAGTGTGCCTCTTTCTCCGCATCCTCTCCAGCACTTGTCATTTTCTGTTTTGTTGATAATGGCCATTCTGGTGGGTGTGAGATGATATCTCATTGTGGTTTTGATTTGCATTTCTCTAATGGCCAGGGACATTGAGCATCTCTTCATGTGCCTCTTGGCCATCCGTATTTCTTCTTCTGGTAGGTGTCTGTTTAAGTCTTTTTCCCATTTTGTAATTGGGTTGGCTGTCTTTTTGTTGTTGAGTTGAATAATCTCTTTGTAAATTCTGGATACTAGACCCTTATCTGATATGTCATTTCCAAATATTGTCTCCCATTGTGTAGGCTGTCTTTCTACTTTCTTGATGAAGTTCTCTGATGCACAAAAGTGTTTAATTTTGAGAAGCTCCCATTTATTTATTTCCTTCTTCAGTGTTCTTGCTTTAGGTTTAAGGTCCATAAAACCACCTCCAGTTGTAAGATCCATAAGATATCTCCCAACATTTTCCTCTAACTGTTTTATGGTCTTAGACCTAATGTTTAGATCTTTGATCCATTTTGAGTTAACTTTTGTATAGGGTGTGAGAGATGGGTCTTCTTTCATTCTTTTGCATATGGATATCCAGTTCTCTAGGCACCATTTATTGAAGAGACTGTTCTGTCCCAGGTGAGTTGGCTTGACTGCCTTATCAAAGATCAAATGTCCATAGATGAGAGGGTCTATATCTGAGCACTCTATTCGATTCCATTGGTCGACATATCTATCTTTATGCCAATACCATGCTGTTTTGACCACTGTGGCTTCATAATATGCCTTAAAGTCAGGCAGCGCGAGACCTCCAGCTTCGTTTTTTTTCCTCAAGATGTTTTTAGCAATTCGGGGTACCCTGCCCTTCCAGATAAATTTGCTTATTGGTTTTTCTATTTCTGAAAAATATGTCGTTGGGATTTTGATTGGTATTGCATTGAATCTGTAAATCAATTTAGGTAGGATTGACATCTTAACTATATTTAGTCTTCCAATCCATGAACACGGTACGCACTTCCATCTATTTAGGTCTTCTGTGATTTCTTTTAACAGTTTTTTGTAGTTTTCTTTATATAGGTTTTTTGTCTCTTTGGTTAAATTTATTCCTAGGTATTTTATTCTTTTAGTTGCGATTGTAAATGGGATTCGTTTCTTGATTTCTACCTCAGCTTGTTCATTACTAGTGTATAGAAAAGCTACAGATTTTTGAATGTTGATCTTGTAGCCTGCTACTTTGCTGTACTCATTTATTAGCTCTAGTAATTTTGTTGTGGATTTTTCTGGGTTTTCTACATATAGTATCATATCGTCTGCAAACAGTGATAGTTTTACTTCTTCCTTTCCAATTTTGATGCCTTGTATTTCTTTTTCTTGCCTAATTGCTCTGGCTAGAACTTCCAACACAATGTTGAATAATAGTGGTGATAGTGGACATCCTTGTCTTGTTCCTGATCTTAGGGGGAAAGTTTTCAATTTTTCCCCATTGAGGATGATATTAGCTGTGGGTTTTTCATATATTCCCTCTATCATTTTAAGGAAGTTCCCTTGTATTCCTATCTTTTGAAGTGTTTTCAGCAGGAAAGGATGTTGAATCTTGTCAAATGCCTTCTCTGCATCAATTGAGATGATCATGTGATTTTTCTGCTTTGATTTGTTGATATGGTGTATTACATTAATTGATTTTCTTATGTTGAACCATCCTTGCATACCTGGGATGAATCCTACTTGGTCATGATGTATAATTCTTTTAATGTGTTGTTGGATACGATTTGCTAGAATTTTATTGAGGATTTTTGCATCTGTATTCATTAGAGAGATTGGTCTGTAGTTTTCTTTTTTTGTAATATCTTTGCCTGGTTTTGGTATGAGGGTGATGTTGGCTTCATAGAATGAATTAGGTAGTTTTCCCTCCACTTCGATTATGTTGAAGAGTTTGAGGAGAGTAGGTACTAATTCTTTCTGGAATGTTTGATAGAATTCACATGTGAAGCCGTCTGGTCCTGGACTTTTCTTTTTAGGGAGCTTTTGAATAACTAATTCAATCTCTTTACTTGTGATTGGTTTGTTGAGGTCGTCTATTTCTTCTTGAGTCAAAGTTGGTTGTTCCTGTCTTTCCAGGAACCTGTCCATTTCTTCTAAATTGTTGTATTTATTAGCGTAAAGTTGTTCATAGTATCCTGTTATTACCTCCTTTATTTCTGTGAGGTCAGTAGTTATGTCTCCTCTTTCATTTCTAATCTTATTTATTTGCATCCTCTCTCTTCTTCTTTTTGTCAATCTTGCTAAGGGCCCATCAATCTTGTTGATTTTCTCATAGAACCAACTTCTGGTCTTATTGATTTTCTCTATTGTTTTCATGTTTTCAATTTCATTTATTTCTGCTCTAATCTTTGTTATTTCTTTCCTTTTGCTTGCTTTGGGATTAGTTTGCTGTTCTTTCTCCAGTTCTTCCAAGTGGACAGTTAATTCCTGCATTTTTGCCTTTTCTTCTTTTCTGATAAAGGCATTTAGGGCAATAAATTTCCCTCTTAGCACTGCCTTTGCTGCGTCCCATAAGTTTTGATATGTTGTGTCTTCATTTTCATTTGCCTCTAGGTATTTACTAATTTCTCTTGCAATTTCTTCTTTGACCCACTTGTTGTTTAAGAGTGTGTTGTTGAGCCTCCATGTATTTATGAATTTTCTGGCACTCCGCCTATTATTGATTTCCAACTTCATTCCTTTATGATCCGAGAAAGTGTTTTGTATGATTTCAATCTTTTTAAATTTGTTAAGACTTGCTTTGTGACCCAGCATATGGTCTATCTTTGAGAATGATCCATGAGCACTTGAAAAAAAGGTGTATCCTGCTGTTGTGGGATGTAATGTCCTATAGATGTCTGTTAAGTCAAGTTCATTTATAGTAATATTCAGGTTCTCTATTTCTTTATTGATCCTCTGTGTAGATGTTCTGTCCATTGATGAGAGTGGTGAATTGAAGTCTCCAACTATTATGGTATATGTGTCTATTTCCCTTTTCAATGTTTGCAGTGTATTCCTCACGTATTTTGGGGCATTCTGGTTCGGTGCGTAAATATTTATGATTGCTATGTCTTCTTGTTTAATTGTTCCTTTTATTAGTATATAGTGTCCTTCTTTGTCTCTTTTAACTGTTTTACATTTGAAGTCTAATTTGTTGGATATTAGTATAGCCACTCCTGCTCTTTTCTGGTTGTTGTTTGCATGAAATATCTTTTCCCAACCTTTCACTTTCAACCTATATTTATCTTTGGGTCTAAGATGTGTTTCCTGTAGACAGCATATAGAAGGATCCTGTTTTTTAATCCATTCTGCCAGTCTATGTCTTTTAATTGGGGAATTCAGTCCATTGACATTTAGAGTTATTACTGTTTGGATAATATTTTCCTCTACCATTTTGCCTTTTGTATTATATATATCATATCTGTCTTTCCTTCTTTCTACACTTTTCTCCATGTCTCTCTCCTCTGTCTTTTTGTATCTGACTCTAGTGCTTCCTTTAGTATTTCTTGCAAAGCTGGTCTCTTGGTCACAAATTCTCTTAGTGACTTTTTGTCTGAGAATGTTTTAAATTCTCCCTCATTTTTGAAGGACAATTTTGCTGGATATAGGAGTCTTGGCTGGCAGTTTTTCTCTTTTAGTAACTTAAATATATCATCCCACTGTCTTCTAGCTTCCATGGTTTCTGCTGAGAAATCTACACATAGTCTTATTGGGTTTCCCTTGTATGTGACGGATTGTTTTTCTCTCGCTGCCTTCAAGATCCTCTCTTTCTCTTTGACCTCTGACATTCTAACTAGTAAGTGTCTTGGGGAACGCCTATTTGTGTCTAATCTCTTTGGGGTGCGCTGCACTTCTTGGATCTGTAATTTTAGGTCTTTCATAAGAGTTGGGAAATTTTCAGTGATAATTTCTTCCATTAGTTTTTCTCCTCCTTTTCCCTTCTCTTCTCCTTCTGGGATACCCACTACACGTATATTTGTACGGTTCACATTGTCCTTGAGTTCCCTGATACCTTGTTCAAATTTTTCCATTCTTTTCCGGATAGTTTCTGTTTCTTTTTGGAGTTCAGATGTTTCATCCTCCAAATCACTAATTCTATCTTCTGTTTCTTTAAATCTGTCTTTGTAGGTATCCATTGTTTTTTCCATCTTTTCTACTTTATCTTTCACTTCCATAAGTTCTGTGATTTGTTTTTTCAGTTTTTCTATTTCTTCTTTATGTTCAGCCCATGTCTTCTTCATGTCCTCCCTCAATTTATCGATTTCGTTTTTGAAGAGGTTTTCCATTTCTGTTCGTATATTCAGCATTAGTTGTTTCAGCTCCTGTATCTCATTTGAACTATTGGTTTCTTCGTTTGACTGGGCCATATGTTCAATTTTCTGAGCGTGATCCGTTATCTTCTTCTGGCGTCTGGGCATTTAGTCAGATTTCCCCGGGTGTTCGACCCCACAGGTTGAAAGATTTTTCTGCGCAGTCTCTGGGTTCTGTTCTTCCTATCCTGCCCAGTAGGTGGCGCACGTGGCACACGCCTGTCTGTGGGTTCCACCAGCGAAAGTTGCTGTGGGTCCCTCAACTCTGGAAAACTCTCGCCGTAGGGGAGGTTCGGCAACCGAAGCGTCTTGGAAGAATGCCAGCCGGCCCGGGGTTCCAAACGCGGGGAGGGTCGCCGGCTGTCGCAGCACAGGAGAGCGTCCGGCCAAATTAGCTAGTCGACCCGGGGCACCAAGCGTGGCGGGAGGGCGCCAGCTGTCGCAGCCCGGGAGAGTGCACTGCTCCCAGCCGACGGGGGAGTCACGTGTTTGGAAGGGATCCCCCGGTCACTGTTCTCCGCAGTCTGGGGATTTCCGACCCAACTATCTCAGTTGTTCCGGGGGGCCTCGTGTGGTGGGGGCACCAGCCGCCGCGGCCTAAGGGGACCGCCTGTCCAATTCTACCAGCTGGCCTGGGAAGGTGGAAGGGAGGGACTCCGGTCGCTTGCTGTCCCACCCAGGAAAGCCCGTGCCCCTTGGTGATCTCACCGGAGCTGGTTCTCCCAGATAGTCAGCCGTTCCAGGATGGGGTACGCTGTCCCTTTGATCTCCCTCGTGGCTCCGGGAGCTGCTCTGTATTATCTCCACTCCCCCAGTAGTTGTTCTGGAGGAGGAAAGGTGAGGGCGGCAAGGCTGTCGAGGCTGGTGGCGGAGGAGCACGGTGAAGGCGGGGAAAGAGGGCACCGTGTTGGTTGGAGAGCAGCCGGAGCAGGAGGGGGAGGAGGGGGAGAGAGGGGGTAGGGAGGTCGGGCGGCTCGGCTGCTGCGGGGCGCGTGCGCCGCGCGGCGGTCCGGGGGAGAAAGAGAGGGGGTAGGGAGGTCGGGCGGCTCGGCTGCTGCGGGGCGCGTGCGCCGCGCGGCGGTCCGGGGGAGAAAGAGAGGGGGTAGGGAGGTCGGGCGGCTCGGCTGCTGCGGGGCGCGTGCGCCGCGCGGCGGTCCGGGGGAGAAAGAGAGGGGGTCGGGAGGTCGGGCGGCTCGGCTGCTGCGGGGCGCGTGCGCCGCGCGGCGGTCCGGGGGAGAAAGAGAGGGGGTAGGGAGGTCGGGCGGCTCGGCTGCTGCGGGGCGCGTGCGCCGCGCGGCGGTCCGGGGGAGAAAGAGAGGGGGTAGGGAGGTCGGGCGGCTCGGCTGCTGCGGGGCGCGTGCGCCGCGCGGCGGTCCGGGGGAGAAAGAGAGGGGGTAGGGAGGTCGGGCGGCTCGGCTGCTGCGGGGCGCGTGCGCCGCGCGGCGGTCCGGGGGAGAAAGAGAGGGGGTAGGGAGGTCGGGCGGCTCGGCTGCTGCGGGGCCCTGAGATCAAATTATTGCTGCTGGTTTTGAAAAGCATCTACACACAACTACTTACCTCCTGCAAAAACATATGATCCACAAGATCAAAGACTTTGGAATCACTTAAAAAATAGACTCCAGCACTTAGTACAGAATCAGGTACATTGTAAGTCCTCAATAAACATTTGGTGAATAAATGGATGATTTAGTGACTTAATGATGTGGGCGGTGGGAAGTGGTCTATAAAATTGCTTGAAGAAAATGTGGGAATCTCCGCTCTCAGTTTCCCACAGTTCTTTATCTCAAGTGTTCCCAAGCATAACTCCGTGGTTTCACCTTTCAGAAATGAGTTTCAAAGCTCTACCACTTTTCCTTTGCACAGATAGTGAAACCCTAACTTCTCCTCATATGTACCCTTGAGAGTGAAAGCTGAGAACAAGGGCAGTCTCTGGGTGTTCAAGGTAGATATAACAAAGAACACATGCCAAAAAAGTTCTCGCCTTTTTTCTTCTTACAGGATCAATGTTTTCTCTGCTTAGTCAAAATTCTAACAAGTTTGGTTAATTGAATTTTCAGCCAAAAACATATTAGAAGATTGGGTGGCAAGGGGAAAACAATAATATGCATTAAGAAATAACGATCTGAAATTAAGGATAAAAAATTCTAAATTTGAGGAGAAGTTACAATAATTTTTAAAAGGTTTGCTTTCTAGAGCAGTCTGAAATAAGGGCAAATGGTTCTACAATGCTATCAGAAAAAGCGATAGACTCCCAAGAACGAAAACATCATGGTATGGAAGCAAGAGCAAAGAGTCCCATGGGTTAGATTAGAGACCTCAGAAACAGACTAATGGGCCCATTGTATTCGACAAAGGTGTCAACTCAGATAATTGAGGGAAAGGATGAACTGTTAAGGAGATGGTGCTGAGAAATGTGACTCAGTATAGGGAGAAAGGTGAAGGCAGATGCCCACCTCATACCATATGCAAAGATCGACTCCAGACCATTCAAATAGCTAAATGTGAATCATAAATCTATAAAGCTAATAGAACATATTGGACTCAAATTGGAGGGAAACATTGCTTATGTTTAAGCATGAACTTAAAAGCATAAACAAAAGGAAAAAAGAGAACTTTATGTACAAAGTTAAATTTTTCTATTCTAATGAAGATATAATGGCAAAGTTAACTGATGGATGACAGAGTGGGAAGGAATATTCAGAGTTCCTGAAAAAGGAGGTCAATATCTTGAATATATAACAACTTTTGAAAATCACAAGAAAAGGACAGGAAATCCCACAGGAAAAAAATGTTCAATTTTCAAAAGGAAAAGCCCAAATAACAAACAAGTAGATGAAAAAGTGATTTAAAAAATACACTAGTACAGAGAAATACAAATGACTGAATTAGTGGGTGTGTTAGTTAAATTCAGTTGTCAACTTGGCCAGGTGAGCATACCTAGTCTTTTTGCTGCAGACATAAGCCAATGGTACGTGAACCCCATCTGTTGCTAATTACATCTGCAGTTGGCTAGGAGGCGTGTCTACTGCAATGAGTGACATTTAACTTAATTGGCTGGTGCTTAAATGAGAGAGTGCAATGTTGCACAGCCTAGCAGCTCAGCCCAGGCCTTTGGAGATGCAAAAAGAAGTCATCCCTGGGAAAGCTTTTGGAACCCAGGGGCCTGGAGAGAAGACCAGCAGAGACCATCTTGTGCCTTCCATGTAAGAAAGAACCTCAGTGGAAAGTTAGCTGCCTTTCCTCTGAAGAACCAACAAAATAAATCCCCTTTTATTAAAAGCCAATCCGTCTCTGGTGTGTTGCATTCCAGCAGCTAGCAAACTAGAACAGTGGGAAACCACTTTTTTCTGATAAAAAAGCAAAAATTAGAATTGAATGTTGAAAATCTATAAATCACTTTATGGGTCAGGCAGCAACTGTTGAATAGTTTCTCTGCCTTCCCCAAACTGAAGACAGTTCTTGGTCTCCCAGCCTTCCTTTCAGCTTAATGTTCAGGACTTAGTGTTCCAGATACTACTGCTATTTAATAAAACTACCTAAACCTTAGGAGCATATTAGAACCATTCTATTATGCTCAGAGGTTGTGGGGCACAGAAATGTAGACACAGCATGTTGGGAGTGGCCTGTCTCTTCTCCAGGATGTCTGGGCTTCAGCTGGGAACAGTCAGTGGCTGGAGACTGGAATCATCTAAAGGCATCTGTGCTGGTTTTAAGGGATTTACATACTCTAGAAAAGCCATGTTTTAATCCTGATCCAATCTTGTGAAAGCAACCATTCCTTTTAATCCCTATTCAGTACTGTATGTTGGAAACATGATCAGGTTATCTCCACAGAGAAGAGGCTTGCCCAATTGTGGGTATTAACTTGATTAGATGGAGATGTGACTCCACCCATTCCAGGTGGGCCTTGATTAGTTTATTCCTATAAAAGAGGAAGCATTTTGGAAAGTGATCTCAGAGAGACAGCAGAATGACAAGAGCAGCAGAGACTCGAGAACTACAGATCCCACCAGCCAGCAACCTTTGGAGATGAAGGAGAATGCCCCTGGGGGAGCTTCATGAAGAGGTCTGGAGAGGAAGCTAGAAGATGTCCCCATGTTTGCTGTGTGCCTTTCCAGTTGAGAGAAACCCTGAACTTCATTGGCCTTTCTTGAGTGAAGGTAACCTTTTGCTGGTTCCTTACCTTGGACATTTTTATAGCCTTGCTTTAATTTGGACATTCTCCAGGCCTTAGAACTGTAAACCTGCAACTTAGTAAATTTCCCTTTTTAAAAGCCATTCCATTCCTGGTATATTGCATTCTGGAAGCTAGCAAACTAGAACAGCATCTTCACTCACACACTGGCTGTACTCTGGTATCTCAGTTGAGCTGTTGGCTGGATTGCCCACACTTGGCCTCTCCAGCAGTCTCCCTGTGCATGTTAGTTTTGATTTTCTTACAGCATAGCAAGCAGCTGGGTTCCAAGGCCACACACCCCCAGAATGCAAGACAGAAATGCATTTTAATGATCAAGCCATCTATTTAGTGATCACTATACTCTATTTGTCAAGGAACTCACTGAGTCCTGCTCAGGTTCAAGGGAAGGGGACACAGAATCCACTGTTTAATGTCAGGTATGTTAAGGTTTCAGGAAGTGTGTGTGGGAAGGGAAATATTGTGGCAACCATCTTTGGAGAATAAAAGCTGCCACATTTAGATATGGACAAGAGTAATGTAAGCAAGGGGCGAGGTGTAGGAGGATGGGGAGTCACTGGGCTTTCAGAAGAGGTAGCTGTGGAAGGCCATCATCTTGTGCTTAACATACATGTGGGAACTGTGCTTCCTATTGTGTGGTTCCTATGCACTAAGAGAAGTCCAGCAGTGTGTCTGAATACTGTTTCTAGCCTTTTAAACGCGGTGAATTCCATAATTTGTCCCATTTCTTCACCTCTCTCTGTATCAAAGGTATCTTCAATCCCTCCTAGCATAGGCAAACTTTGTGGTTGGCTATGTGATATGCTTTGGCCAATATGATTTTAGTATACACACTGCAAACATGGGTTTGAGATAGGCTTGTGAAGTGGGGAGTAAGTGTCCTTTCTCGTGCTTCTGCTGTCACCATTATAAAAACATCCTGGCCTAAAGGTCCCAGGAGAAGGATGAAAGACATGGGAAGCAGAGTCACTCCAACCACCACAGCTTAAAGCAGAGCTGCTCCAGCCAACTCAGCAACCTAGAAGCAAGAAATAAATACTTACTGTTGCACTGAAGCTTTGTGTTTTTTTGTTTGTTTGTTAAACAACACCATCATTCGAATAATTATCAAATAGCCTTAGAGCCTAAATTTCTGGGTCTCCTAGAGATTCCATGAGTCCATCTTCCTCAATTTCCCTGAATACATCTGATGATTACATACCCACTTTCTGCTAGAGTGGGTTCTGACTGCAAATCAAATCTCTGAGTGATATAATGGATAATACCTAGTATTGGTGAGGCTGTAGGAAGATGGGAAAACCTGTGCTCTGATAACAGGAGTACAGAATGGCTCAACAATTTCTAAAAGCAATCTGGCAATTCTTCATGAAATGAAGAATATGTATGCCATATCATCCTGCAATTTGTGTGGCTAGTTCTATAAGGGAACATTTAAGAATATATATTGAAGCATTATTTGTGGCTATGGCAAACTTGATGTCCACTGCCAGGGAGAGAAAAGGTAAAATATAGTAGATGCGTATATGGAATACAATGAATTCATTCAGCACACAGCATCATAGCTACATCTTAAAAATGAGATGATAATATAAGAAACAAAAAGATTGATAGCACAACATCATATAGGAAAATAAAAATATATAATTACACAAAATAGAAGTGTAAATGCTACAGGCACACATATAATTCAAGAATATGTTTCAGGTTTTATATGTGATAGAAGGAAATTGGAGTGGAAAATCCCATATGGAGGAAGATAAAGATAGGAGAGGGTCTGAATGGGCCAAGGATTCAGTGTCCACTACCTATTATCATTGATAATAATATCACTCCAATCACTGCTGGAGGAATATGATTAACTCTGCAAGTTTTAAGAAAAGGAGGAAAGTAAAGAAGAGACAAACAAATGGAAGAAATCAAAGGACAAAAGAACAGAAGGAAAAGAAGAAAGGATGGGAGGCAAGGGAAGAAGAACAGAGAGAGGGAAAGAAGGGAGAAAGGAAGGGAGGGAACACATGCCAAAGAAGCCAGTTTGGTTAGCTATAGAGGCATGGGCATGAGAGCCTGAGAGGCGCTTTGCACAGCTTCTCCCAACAGTGCCCACATGTGGCACCTTGGAATTTTGCCATCAGACGTCAAGCAAGGCAGCCCCAGAGGCCAGGTGCTCCGGGTCAGGTGCTCCCAATTATGTGCTGGCTCTACTTGGATTGGCTCCTGCTGCTGTAAGGACCATTTAAAATCTCTAGGGCCGTCACAGGGAAGTTGGCTCTGGGTTCTTGTTCCTTGTGCCTGACATTATTCAGATTTTGCGCAGGACTTCTGATGTCTTCTCATTGCATTGTTTCCTTGCCATGGCTTTGATTTCTGCAGTCCTGATGGTTTCTCAGAATTCGGGTTTCCTGTCCTTATATTTCTCCTGTTGTCTGACACCATGTCTGGCTCTGACCCTGTCCGTTCCCCACTCCAGACCACATTTCTATTTCAGATCTCCAGTTCCTCTCAAATCACCAGGCTCCACCCTTCACCTCTCCCTTTCCCTCCAACTCTGACCCAACTCCCTTCTATCCTCGACTCCTCTCTACCTGTAATCCCAGTGTATGAGCACAGAAATGATGCTGTTTTCTGTAACAATTGGAACTTAACAAACAAGTTTCAATGTTTGTTTTATGGGTGGCTATATTTTTAAAAAATGGAATTTTAGCAAAATGACTAGCATTCAGTGCCTCTCCTATTAAGGAATAAGAGTGCATAATTTGGAGCCAGATGGGCTGGATTCAAGTTCAGACTGCTATTTATTAGCTGGTAAGGTCATTTAAATTCTCTAGGCCTTAGTAATCTGGAGATAATGTAACCTACTTTTAGTGCGTTTTTATGAGAATCAAACAGATTAATTTATGTAAAGTATTTAGAATAGTGCCTGGCACATGGTAAGTACCAAATAAATGGTAGCTATTATTATTACTACAATAATAGACACTTGACTCATATTTCATTAGAAAATAGAAGTCAATAATCTCTTCTTTCTGCACCCAGCTTTCTCTTTTCCCCTGATGTAATGACACAAGCACATCAACTCCTGTCAAAATCCTATTCTTTAGGGGCATAATTAAAGGGAGCAGGAGGACAGTTGGCCTTGGACACCCCTCTATGTGCCCCTACACAGACGGTCATCTGTGCAGATTCTACTCTGATGGCAGCGGCATGCAGCAAGAGGACACAAATTCAGCACATGGTCCCTGGAGTGATTTCCTCTAAGCCACTGCAACCCTTTCATGTGTGCTCTGTGTCTCACACTTTCTCCGTTTCTCAGATACTTTGATGGTTCAGTTATTTTCTCTGCACCTTCAACTCTGCTTTCTTGGTTCCTCTTCCCTAGCATTCAAATGTGCTCCATGATGCACCCTCCTAAAATGGCCTCCTCTGCAGCTGCTATGCTTTTTGAATGGCTCTCACACTTTTCAAGAGTTTTCTAAACATAATCATTTCAATTTTTATCTTCCATTCACCCCTTTAAACGTTCTGTCCAGGCCTCTGCTCCTTCCCTGAAAAGGTTCTTGCTAAGGTCACCGTTACCACTGGGCTATCAAATGTTCCCAATGGCTGTGAGCAGCACTCCGCACAGCTGGCCGTTCCCTCCCTGGAAGCATGCTCTTTTCTTGATTTCCATGGCACTGCCCTCCTCTGGTTCCCTCCAACCTCTCAGGCCACACTTCTCCCAACTTTTTCCAGCTAAAATTGGGAGGTGTTCTTGTAGTGTTTTGGCTTTCTTGCATCTTCTCTCAACTATTCCCATGGCTATAAATCCCAGTGATAGGCAGATGACTTACATATGCATCTACAGTCCAGATTACTCTTGCTGCCTTTTTTTTTTTTTCCCCCTGCATGGGGAGGCACCAGGAAACAAACCGGGTCTCTAGCATGGCAGATGAGAAGTCTGCCCTCTGCCACTGAGCCATTGTTGCCCACCCATTCTGCTGCCTTTTGGCCACATGGATACCAAATAGACATCCCAATGTTAAACCATCCTTAACTCTTGAGCCTGTCTTCGCCACACTTGCTCCTCATTTAGGCATTGCCATCTCAGTTTATGGCTCCATCATTTGACAGTTTCCCAAGCAAGAAACCTGAAAATGATTCTTCATACGTCTTTCTTGCCTATGCATTGCATCTAGTAGAAGATCAAGTCGATTAGTTCCTCCAAAATGTGCCTTGACTCCATCTCTCTTCCCTTGTCCCTACTCTAGAGTCTCTGTACTATATAAAAGCCACCTAACTGGCTCTCAACCTTCTCTGTGTCCCCTTCCATTAATTCTTCATACAGCAGCCCTACTGAGCTTTTTGAAAATGCCTATTTTATCTTCCTAATACTTTGCTTAATACATCTCAACAGCTTTCAATTATACCTACAATAAAATCCAAAATCTGTAACAAAGTTTACAAGACCTGACACTTCTTCCCCTCCATCTCAGGTCCTTTACAGTCATTCTATTACTAGAAGTATTTTTCAGCTTCCAGCCTTTGCATATGCTATCTAGCCTTTCTCCTTGAAAAGTACCCCCTCTCCCATCCATTTCCCTTTTTGCCAGGCTGGCACTTTCTCATCTTTTAGTTCAAATTTAATTTGCTCAGGGATGCCTTCCTCAACCTTCCACTCCGATGAGGTCTCCCTGTTATCCTCTCTCAGCATTTGCTCTTTCCTTTCATAATACTAATCATAATGTTCTTTAAAGGTTAATTTGTATGTCTACCTGCTTAATGTGTCTTTTCACCACTGGATATAGCATCCATGAGGGGCAGGGCTCTGTCCCAGCTTAAGGCGCAGTGTCTAGGGCGGAGGTGGCACCCAACAAGGATTTGTAAATAAGTCAATGAATGATCCAGAGGTTATAACGTACACAGCACCATCACAGACGTCCCCATAACTTTCCTGTGAAGCTGATAAATAGTATACGTTCTCAACTTATACTTCAGATGAGAAAGAATCTGAGAATACTTCAGAGTCCTATAAAGAATCACGATACTAAGAAGTAACTTAGGTTGGTCTACAAAACTCTCACACTCATTATTTGTTGAATCACCATTACATCCCTGTGAGTCTGCTACTATCTCCTTTTTACATATGAGAAAACGAGGCAAGGTGAAGTGTTCTGCTCCAGGCCATATTGTCAGTGAGCATGTGGCAAAGCCAGCCTAAAACTTCTCTCTGTAGGCCAGACCAACTGGTGTATTTTCTGGTATATCATCATGAAACATTCTTTCATTTTAGGGTATAAAAAGCCTCTAGTTCTTCGGTCCACCAAAATTTTGAATAACTCTTTCATAAAAGAGAAAGCGATTTAAAGAAATATGGACTTGTTGGGATTTTGAAAAGCTATTAGTATTCGTGTCCATTGTGTAAGAAGATCACCATACCTAGTCATTTAGCACAGGACTGCATACACTCAAGAATCACTGTTGCTGACAAGCAATTTGTTTCTCTTCTTCTCAGAAACGTTTTTCACCACCACAGCGGTTAATGTCAAAATCCCCTGACAGGCAGGTAAACAGGTTCCTGGAAGCCTGCTCGGTGGTCCCTCAGTCTTGATGGTAGCATTTAAATTGCAAAGGAGAACCTACATCTTCACCATAGCTAATATTTAGTGAACACTTCCTATGTCAGATGTTACATATCTCATAACAACCCCATGAGATGAGTTCTATTATTACCTTGAGCTTATGTAGTTGAAGAAACTACAGGATGGAGCAGGTGAGTGAATTCCCCAAAGTCCCACAGCTGTAATGCTGGGGCATGAGATTAACTGCTACACTAAGCCGCCACCTGACACAATATTTTCCACACTTGGTGGCATGTCCACGATGCCATTTGAGGCAGTAAATAGCCTATGGCCCCAAAGGGTAAAATGTCAGCTAAGAAGAGTAGGTCAAAGAGTTACGTCAATGTTTGGGGACAGATTTTTGAGTCTGAGACAGGCACAGAGATTTCAGGGATTGGGGATGGGGAGAGAGACGGCCTGCATTTCAGGGACTCTTAAAACACAACATGAAGACAGTGTTATATTTCATAAAGGCGTCACTTTGGTCACAGAGTGAGCTACTTTGGAGATGACAAATGAGTCAGTAAAATCTCACAGTAATAAGTCAGGGAAAACAGATCCAGGTGGGCATTTGCAGTGAGTCTGTCATCCAACTTTCCTACTTGGCTTTGGCTTCATAGAATAAAACTGTCTACATTTCTCTCTTTCCAAATATCACTTCAAGTTTTATGGACTGTTTTAGTTTCCTTGGCTGTTCACGCAAGTACCATGCAATGGATTGGCTTAAGCAATGGGAATTTATTAGCTCATGCTTGAAAGGCTGAAAGAAATCCCAAATCTCAAGGTATCATCAAGGCCAGGCTTCCTTCCTGAAGACTGTGGCTTTCGGGGCCGGCTGCCAGTGATCCTTTGTCCTTGACTCTTCGGTCTCACGCCAAGGCACAGGGCAGCCTCTCCTGAGCTCTGTGTTCTTTACCAGGTTCCACTGAATTTCAGCTTCTGGATGCTCCTGGTGACCTTCCCTCTATCTGAATGAATGTCACTCCACTCATAAATGGATTAGACCCATCCTGCTGGAGGTGGGCCACCCCTTAACTAACATAACCTCTTCAAAAGGTTCTACTTACAATGGGTTCACACCCACAGGAATGTATCATATTTAAGAACACGTTTTTCTAGGGTAAACACAGTTTCAGCCCACCACATATGCTATCATTAAACTTTATTTATGTATTTATTCTAATGTTTAAAGATTCAATTCATAGGAAGCACTTATAATTTTCAACTTGTAGGCATTTAAGATATCCCAGATACATAAATACACTGGAAGATTTCAACTTGCCTCCCTCAATAATTAAGAGATGTAACAGAATAAAAGTAAGTAAGAACATAGAAGATTGTGACTATACAATTAACAGACTACATCATTAATGGACTTAGATGAACCATATAATGACAGACTACATATCTTCTTTTTTTTTTTTAACTTTTTAAATGTATAATATAACATATATACAAAGCAAAGAAAGAAAAAAAGCAATAGTTTACAAAGCACTCTTCAACAAGTAGTTTCAGGACAGACCCCAGAGTTTGTCATGGGCTACCATATGATCCTCTCAGATTTTTCCTTCTAGCTGCTCCAGAATATAGGAATAGTATTTTTTTTATCATCACAATTGTACATATTCTTTTCAAGCAGATGGACATTTACAAACATCAGTCACATAACAGGCGGCAAAGCAAAACTTTATTTTTAATAGTTAAGTTTCTTTAAGGAATTTCTAATTGTTTACAAGTTCTTAACTTAAGAGACCTTTAGTGATTTTGAATCCTTAATGGTTCAAGATGTACAGCTTGTAGTGATTCCAGCTGGAGACATTGTTCTTATAATTTAGGCTCAGCAAAGGATTTGTAAAAAATGCTCTATCTTTATATTTGGAAGTGTTTTTACCAACCTCATTTTAGTAAGTTATTATCTGGTGACGATAATAGTTTTGTTTTTTTTTAAAGGAGTTCTGTGGGCAAACAGATGGAAAATGCAGACTTAGAGCAAAATTAAATAGATTAATTTTCTATAATCTTAAATAAATGAAAGTGCAATGTGGATCTTCAAAAAGGAGGTATGACATACAGAATTTACCAGGCTTCTTTAACTGTGGATCATACTTTCTTTGAGAGCCTCTTTTAGGACTAACAACTCCTGGCTCTCTGTGGGACCTACTACATTATCATAGTTGATAGGGAAGGAATTTTCTTGTTATGGGGTTATTTTACAGTGAAAGAATTTCCAGTGAACTTAAATCATATCATTGTAATAGAATTTCCAGTAAATCCAAGCCATTAAGATATAGTTAGCCTTCAATAAATATATTATACAAAAAAAATTTTGGGTTTGGTGGTTCAAAACATTTTAATTCAATCAGTTCGTGTCAGTACTGTCTCATTACAATTCTGCATCTAACCACAAGATGGCACTAAAGTACTCATCAAATTATTGCAAGGCCTCTGCATCTGCTGCTCAGACCGAAGTTAGGGCATCGCTAAGTCACACAAGGTGGTTCCCAGGCACTGCTTAGCAACGTGGCTGTGGTCACCTGACCATGACGCTCATTTAGATATTTTTATGGCAATTATGAAATGAAAACATAGGCCATGAAAACAGGAAGTGTTGGCCCCACCACAAAATGTGTTATTTTGTTGTTATTGTCATATTAATTAGTCATATTAATTAATTGTTATTAATTAATGTCATGTTAATTTTAATTGTTATTAATGCCATATTAAGTGTTATTAATGTCATATTTCAGTATAACCTTTAAACTTTCATCTTTTCAGAGAATATTAACTACAGAATTTACTTTTAAAATCATTATCATTTTATTTTATAATTCTTAACTTCGTGCTTTAAAAGTTCTAGAGTATTCTAGACCTAGACAATAGCGATTGTTTATCTCTGAACCTAAGGTTTAAAGTGCTTAAGATAAAGGAATTAGATGGTTTCTATAATACTTTTACATATCTTGATGCTCCTATAAAAAAGGAAAACATGTCACCAGTGCCATGTTTTATTTTTTTTAAGGAGCTAGACACTTGAACGTTTTGTGTAATTATTTTCCCTTTAACATAATTTAACCCCAAACCCAGGACCAACCTTTGTCTGAACTGGCTCACTTTTGTGCAGCAATAAACATGGTATACACAAGAGGGCAGCCTCTTTTCTTTTAAAATAGTATTAAAGATATTTAAAAGGTAAATAGGCATCTAACAATGAGCCTGCTGGTTATCAGTTTCAAAATAAACGAGTCTCCTGGTTAGTGTGTTTAAACCAATCTTTTTCCAAACCTAGTATGCAGCTATTCATATTTTAGGAACCTACAACTACTCAATAATGCTAACTTGGTTAAAAAAAAAAATAAAAGATGCCAAATTTTAACTCGGTCTGTGTTAGGAGGAGAAGGAAAAGGAGAAGTGGTACTGGTGGAGGGAACTGGAGGAGGAAGAGGAGAGGAAGGAAGAGGAGAGGGATGGGGAAGGGGTAGTAAGAGAGGGAGGAGAGGGAAGACAAAGGAAAAGAAAAAAAGAAGTGTGCATAAATATTAAAATGTGGAAACAGTTAAAAATAATTCAAATTTAATCCAAATCCTCTTGGAGGTATCTGATCTTTCTACAAATAAATAAAGCTAGATACATTTGTTGCCCATAGACAACAGAAAGGGTACTGTATAGGGTTCTTCACATTTGAAACAGGCCTGAAAAACAGTGAAGGAGAAAGCATACACAGAGCATAGTATCTACTATGCTGATGTTAACCAAGGATTTGAAAGCCTTCAAAACAGGTACCTTATTTGTGTTAAAATTATTCACTTAAATTTTCCTATCTCTTCCTCATTTTTTGTTGGAGACTTATAAGGCCCTACTATGAAATATTACATAGGCCTAAATAACTTAATACATTAACATTCAAATGCAAGAGTTTTACGATTGCATGTGGCTTAAAGAAACAAAAGTAAACGGACACTTTCTTCCCAGAATGAGGAATATGAATCTTTCAATGAATTTGAAATCCTGATTAATAAAGTTACCATGATACCACATACAGATGAATTAAAAATAGTATAATGAAATGTAGTCTACAACTGACTAAAGTTGTTTTTTCGAGGAATCAGAAGGCACGTCATCACACACTAAATATAGAAGGTCTAAAAGACAGGAATAGATTCCATGGATTTCATGAGTAGGTTTTTGACTTATTTTTCTTTCCTGAAAGCAGAGTTCAGGATACGCAAGAGAAAATTATTCATATTGTATTAGGGATAAATATAGTTTACTCAAGTTTTCATTCATATGTGGCACAAACAGGAAGTAGCATCTAAATGGAATTGCATGGTAACTTCCAGAAGTTTAGGTAAATTAAAGTAGGGAAGGGTTGTGCTTGCTTACATTTTATCACACTGCTTTAGAAAAATATTGTTGTAATTAAAAAAAAAGTTTATATTAATCTCAGATATAAGAGAAGGAATAATAGAAGAGAATGCCCTACATATCATTCTCCTTAAACAGCCTTATTCCCATCGCCTCTGGGAATTCCCTTTCTGACCAGTAATGAAGCATTGACTCTGTAAGTATGTTTACTTCTTAACATCAAAAAAAAAGTTTCCCAAAGGGAAATTAGACAGCCATTCTAACAATGACAACAAAAAAGGCAAATATTAAAAATTCAAAAAATGTATTTTTAATTACTTCAACTTAAAAAAGAGAGAATATTAAAACCCCTAAAATATCCACACTCTCTTCACCCCCTTTCCTTCTGGCTTCTCCCCCAAGAATTTTCTGAAATTGTTTCTTTGAGGGTCACCAGTCACGTTTAATCACTGTTTTCAATGGCATTTTCTTAGTTTTCAGCCCCCTCCATCTTTGGGTCACATTGAATATTGCTGATGCCACTGATTGGAATTCTCTTCCTTTTGAACCCTGTGACTCTTCTGTGAAGAGTCAGTTTTGCATCTAATAAGCTATGTGTTCTGAGAAATGTCATTTTAACCAGTTCGGTCTTTATTTTTATGTCCTTAAAAATGAATTTTTTTCTCAAATTTCTCTGAGGAGAGTCAAGAATCTCTGATCACACTTCCCTTACATGGCACTGCCAGGGAAGGAACCATTCTACATAGATGAGTTTTCCAGGAAACTAAAAATTACCTTGTCAAACACCAATGCTTTTTTTATTAATACACTTGACAGAAATATTTCTAATATTTGTTATATATTTCTCTTTTGGGAAGTAAATACTGAATAATTATTTTTTAAACATCTACTGATTATGTGTGTCTGGGAAATTATCAAGTTTCTAGCAAAACAAAGTAAAATCTTCTGTGTGAAACTTGAGGAGAAATAATTCTCTTTCTGGATCTTCCAGTTGAATGCTGCTAAAGGTCAGATGATATTTCCTCTATCAGAGCTACTCCACCGCCCCCACCTCCACCTCCAATGGGTACTTCTACGGTCTATCTTATCTACATATTCATTTCTTGCTTCTTACCTTTCAATTTAGAGTTACTATAAACTCAAAGAGTATTATTTCCATTGCTATGTATACCAGTGAAGAAAATGTGGTTTTAAATATAGGAAACAAAAGTGATTTGAGGTGGAAGGGGCCTGAGTTCCTCACTTCACGGAAAAGAGCCATCTGCCAACCAGAAATACTTGTCTTGGACTATACTATATGGGAGAGAAATAAACTTCTTCTGAGTTTGAGCCATTAAATATATTATAAATATATAAATATTTATAATAACAGGTTCAGCCTACATTAACCAATACAGATGCTTTCATTTCAATTGATCCTAATTGGTAAAAATCCAGCCAATACATGTACCTACTAAGTGCTTTGATTCAAATTCTTAAATTATCTCTTGAAACCATATCTGCCACCATTGCCTCATCATTCCCTATCTAGATTATCGTAGGAGCCTTCTTTCCCCTTGATCTCATCGCCTCCTTTCAGATCTATCCACCAAATTCTGCCAATTACCTCTGACATACATAAATTAGGCTACTTCATTCCTCTTGGACTACATTTTACTCCACCTTCCGCATGCAGAAGCACTGCTTTGGGCAGTGCACCCTCTGGAACTGTAGCTCAGGGTCAGTATTCAAAACCCCTCCTTGTCCAGGAGATTTTGCACAAACATGGGTGCGTTTTTATTATCTTATATTCTTACCACGGAGACTTTTTTTTTTTTAAAGGTTTATTATTATTTTTTTTTTAACATGGGCAGGCACCGGGAAACGAACCCGGGTCCTCTGGCAACACAGGCAAGCATTCCTATCTGCTGAGCCAGCGTGGCCTGCCCACCACGGAGACTTTTAATCCCAATTTGGCTTCCATGGCAGATCGAACCCCAACATCAATTTTCCCCTTTTCCCTTTTAGAAAAAGAGCTTGTGTGAATTTCAACAAGGCACACAGCCACCCCATTAGAGGATTTCTTCTACTCCGTTCAGCCAAGTGTGGTCACGTGACCAGGTTCTTGCCTTTGGGATATTTACAGACGTGACATTGCAACTTCTGAGTCTTCTGGTGAAAAGTGAAATGGATGCCTTGGTCCAGAGATGGAAGTCACAGGTTGATGAGACCAGAGTCATCCCGCCAGCCCTAGAGCTCTCACTTCTGGACTTCATGTGGGAGAAAACAACAGCTTTTATATTTAAGGGTATTTAGTAACCAGATGCTCAGCCTGTACCCTAACACAACTTTCAAAGTAGGCTTTTCTTCTAGAAAAGTATGTTTCTTATTGGAGTGATTTATTTGATTTAATAAAGCCAATCAACTTGGATGAGTCCCATTCATTTCATTTTAATAAGACCAGGTAGTGTGAACAACTTTTTCCAGTGTCTGCCCAGTCTCGGGCACTGAGGTTTTTCACTTACAGAACTGGGAGATAAAATCTATTAGGAAAACAAAAGTGGGTAATGTTAGAGGGTAAAACTCATGTTCTTGAATACCCACTATGTACCTGGGGATTTTAATGCAATATTTCATTTAGTTATAACTATAGCTCTGTGAGGTGGTTTAGACCAATAACATTTTGTTGTATAAGTGAATAAATTCATATTATCGGTATTTTACAGCTGAGTTAATTTGATTCAGAGATATTAAACCACTTACCTGGTTATATGGTTAGTAAGGAAATCAAGAGTCCATGATAAGATCTATCTGATTCTGGATTCCACATTTACTCTGCTATACCATGACGCCTTGCCAACATAAGCTTTTCCAGTCAACCAATTTGATCCACCTCAACTGTTGTTTTTGAGCTCAGCCTTCTCGCTGCCCTCATCAGAGACTGAATTCAACAGAAGAAAGCCATAGATCTCACCTATTTTGGCAATTTTTAATTTTAAATCACTACTATACTCGAGTATTGATTAGATGAGGTCAGATAAATAGGCTTGGGAGATGATTTATTTATTGCCTGTTGTCTGTCTGTTTGAAAATCTCATAAAGGCAGAGATCACTTCTGCCTCCCAGAATCTAGCACAAACAAGGTACTCAAAGAACAATAAATATTTGTTAACTTGTATGAACTACCTCTATTACTACTAATACATTAGCTCTGCTGAAGTGGACATACATTCAGATGCTTAAAACTGAGTTATTCTACAGAACAAAATTGAAAAATCTACTTAAATGATATGAAATAGTCTGATAATTTTTCGAGGGGTTGAAGGCTCATGATCTCTCCATCATATTAGAGGTGGCTTGGAGGAGTATAGGGTGGTGGTTAAGAACTTGGATTCTGAGTTAAAAGCCTGGGTTCCAGTGCTAGCTCCAGCACTTAGCAGCTGTGTTAACTTGGACAAATCACATAACCTCAGATAAAAGTGGAGATGATCATAGAATCTCATTAGGTCACTGTGAGGGTTAAGCCATTTGATGCATTTAAAAGTGCTTGGCACAGTTCCTGGCACAAAAGATACATTTGGTAACTACCAGCAATTATTGTTATTCTGAATCTTATCTAACATGAAGACAAAGTAACATGTTACAGCACAGTTTGAAAACTTGAATCAGTATAACTAAATTGAAATAAATAAACAGTTCAAAATGGGTGTGATGGTTAATTTCATGGATCAACTTGCCTTGTTTGTGGTACCCAGTTATATGGTCAAATACTGGCCTATTTGTATTATAGAGGTATTCTGTAGATAGAGTTAGAATCCAAAATCAGTTGACCTTCAGGAAAGGAGATTACCTGCCACACTGTGGATGGGACTCATCCAAGCAGCAGAAGGTCTTAACAGCAAGAACTGAGAGTTCCAGGGATCAAAAGGAATTCTGCATCAAACCTATACCCTCTACTCCTTGCTGAGTCTCCAGTCTAAGGAATTTGAACCCAAGAATTCAACATCGCTCTCACTGAACCTTCCAGCCTCTGCCTGCCCTTAGAATTTGGGTTTGCCAGTTCCACAAATGCATGAATCAATTCCTTACTGGATGCCAGAGAACATATCTACTAGAAGAAAGTTACTGTGATTCATAAAGAAGATGAAATCAACTCTATCAATCAAAACTCTAAGTAATAACAATGCAAATAGTGGTACGGCTCTTGTTGATAGATTAGTATCATGATCTGAAACAATTTTATGATAATTATATTACAATATGATTAAAATGCATCAAAAATTGTCATGTAATTGAAGAACATATACTTTAGCATATTAACATATCCAATTTGAGAAAAAAAGAAAAGTCAATGGTCTCCTATTTGTCTTCCTGTTACTAGACTTTCCTACTCATTTCATCTTCCCAAATCCCATGTCTAAATATTTTTCTGAAAACACTCATGCATAACAGAATGAAGGAATGCATGTGACATCTTGAAACCAGTATTTGAGGTGAACAGTACTTAAGTTGCACACCATTTATTTCCCACTCTTATTCACCGATTCTAAGAGTCTCATTTGACTTTTATTTTCAAATACTGAATCTAAAATATGTAAAGATTAACATCACAAAAACATTTGCCATTGCCACTTTCACAAACTATGGTAGCTGGCATTCATTACAATTTCCAAAAATAGGCAACCTGTCCTTTTTTTTAGACAATCTCATTCTAGCAGCAATCTGCCTAGAATGTTTGTTTATTTAATGGATTATTTGATTTGGATTTATTCAGAACAATTAACTAGAAACCAAACCAGAATAAGGACGTATGAATATGCATGGGATATATCTCTTCTATTATTATATGTTTAATGAATACATATATAGAACCTAGAGTAAAAACTGTTTTTACACAAAATATTTAAAAGGAAGAATGTTATTCTCATATGCATAGAGAAATTATGACTGAAACTATCCCTCTCTCTGACATCTGTATTTTCTTCTTCGTAGGCACACAGCTCAGTTACGTTTTGTAGCCCTTTCATTCAGTCGTGGCCATGTTACTGAGGACTGAGGTCTGGTGAATGAAATGTGAGCAAAAATTGTGCCACCCCTGTGACATCCTCCCAAACGCAATCCTCTCTCTTTCTCCCCAGTGCTGAGAACCCAGATGAGGGCAAAGCCACATGACAGAAAGAATCTGGAGTCCCTAAATGTTCCACGGAGCAGAGATACGACCACCACCTGCAATGGACTATGATGTAATCTAGAAATACATTTTTATTTTGTTAAGTCATGGATCTGGGGGTGTTTATCTTTGATAGGCACTAACACTATCTACCTTAACTGACACAAAAATTGACTCCAGGAACAGGGGCTGCTATTTAGCAAAAAATCCCTATAATGTGACATCATCTTAATGGTTGGGTGGTAGATGACAAGTTAACACTGGAAAGCTGTGTAACCAAGTTTAAGCCATGGTAAAACATTTGGTAAAACTGTCCCTTTGATTATCTGAAAGGAGGCCACACTACTGGGCCTTAGATTTAAGGGATGCGGTTAGAAAGATCCACAGTGAAGATGTGAATTTTGTAGACTGGTTGCATTTAGTTGATAATTATGAGAAAGAGATGAGCTCAGATGAGCATAGGCTGATCTGCAAGTAGAAATGAAAGGGAGTAAAGATAATTGGAAAAGCTGACTACTTTTAGACACCAAATAATGGGAAAGAAGATTGAAAAAGTCTTTGAGCAACAAAAGCTCATTTGCCAAAAAAGAGTGGCAAAGGTTGCGTTGAGGTGTGATTCCAAACCTGGCCCATAAAAACTCTCCCTATGGTGATTCTAACTTTATTTCTCCATCACAGGCCAAAGAGAGAAGACTTTGAGGACTGGAAGGAAGACAGTAACATCGGATGGGAAAAAGCCTGGGTGCCTGGATCACTACGCGGAGCAGAACTGGGCCCCACTCCCCATCACTGACCCTTACTGCAATATGATAAGTGCAAGATACCAGTTTTTATAATGTTAAATCATTGATATATTAGATTTATCTATTTACAGTTGAATTATTTATCTTAACAAATACAAATAGTAAGCCAAATTATACTATGGTTACATTGATTGGGGCACATAATAAAGAAAGTCCAAACTTCAGGGCTCTTAAAGGAAGGAATTCACTGACATTTCATTTTTAAAAATAATTTTAAATTTCAATTTGCTGATTTGCTCATCAAATGATTAACAGTTTACTCAGATAATTATCCTCTCCAAAGAGTTAATACAAAAAATTATTAGAATTTAATGATATTTAGAATAGCATCCATGGATATATTTTAGATAGATCATTTCTATTCTTTTAGGTATTTTACCTATTTTAATTATCTAATTGACTCATATAAGGAAAAATTTTGTTGATTCCACAGTATAATGAAGAGCTTGGTTGGTCTTTGTCTCAGGTTCCTGGAAAATATTCTCTAAAACTTTGGAATTTCCCATGAATGGTGTATCTTTTGCTATCCGTGGTGGGCTGCAGACCACACCTGGCTCACTCACACTGAGGAGGTCACTAACAACATAAATGGCTGTGGGGATCACGGTGGGGGGAGTTGGGGGCTCGATCCTATTAGCCAAAATCTCCAAACTCCGGGAGAAGCTGAAGATTGAGTTCAACCACGTGGGCACTGATTCCTTTAATCATGCTACATAATGAAAGTTCAATAAAACCTTTGGACACCCAAAGCTTGGAGGGCTTCCGTGATTTGCAATATACATTGATGTATCTGGATGGTGAGGTATTATGACTCCATGTCGACAGGACAGGGAAGCTTTGCATTTGAGACCCTCCCAAAACTCGCCCTATGCTTCTTTGTATCCTCTCTACTATAATACAACTACAATTATACAACTTTCCTGAGTAATGTGTGTCATAATAATGAGTTAGTGTACCTGGAGGTGGCAGTGGGAACCCCTGAGTTTGTAGCCAGTTGGCCAGAGTGCAGTGGCCTGTTGACTCCTGCATTTGTGGTTGGAGCCTGAAGGGTAATCTTGTAGAGGGCTATCCTTAACCTTTGGAGTTGGCCTAACTCTGGGTAGTAAGGGTCAGAATCGTCTTCTAGTTAATGTCAGACTCTCTGGTCTGTATATAGCAAGATAGACAATGACCAACCACACGGTTATAAATAATTGAAAAGATAATCTACCATTTAAAATGACAGTGACATTTTACTAACTAAAATGTTAGTAAAAAATGTATACCTGCTAACTCAGGTGTAATCTAAAGGCATGGGATTCAGAAAAAAAATCAAACAATAAAAATGTATCTAAGTGGCCACATGTTTAATTGCCACTCAAATCTAGGGTCTCAAAATCTGAGGCTTCCCTATCACTTTTTGGTTGCCACTTAAGGGTAATAACTGCCTTTTCTCTCCATCTCAGTATCAGGCTCCATGCAAGACTCATTTCATGCAGATAGTCAGTTAGACCCCGCAAATATGAGGTCTCCTTAAAGACACCTCACACATAAACAGAGGCAGATTTTCCAATTCTTTGTCCAATTATTTTAAATAGAATTCAGTGTTGTAAATATAGGGGTATCAGATCATTGCAGTAGGAATATTTTAAATGAGACCAGCACTTATAAAATTGTTGGGTAGTTTTATGGCATTGAGTAAAAAGGAAGGATATTGTGCTGGTTTCTAGGGCTACTGTGACAAAGTAACACAAACTGGGTGGCTTAAAATAACAGAAATTTATTCTTCACAGTTCTGGAGGCTGGATATCTGAAATCAAGGTGTCAAGAGGGCCATGCTGTCTTTGAAGGCTGTAGGAAGAATCCTCCCTGTTTCTTCCTAGTTTCTGGTAGTTACCAGCATCCTTAGCATTCCTTGCTTGGCTTTTAGCTGCATAATAAATTCAGACTCTGCCTCCACCTTCACATGATAGTCTCCTCTGTGTGCCTGGTCCTTCTCCTCTTCTTAAAAGGACAGAAGTCCCTATTTCAGTAGGACTTCATCCTAATTCATCAAAAACTATTTGCAAAGAATGTCACATTTAGCAGGTACTGGGTTAGGACACCAACATATCTTTTGGGGGGACATAAATCAACCCCATCGTAGCTTGGAGCTATGTACCCCAGAAAAACTTGTTCTTAATCTTAATCCACTCTTGTGAGTATGAACCTGTTAGACCTTTTGATGGGGTTACTTTAGTTTGGTGTGGCCCAACTGAATTAGGATGGGTCTTAATTTTATTATTGGAGGCTTTATAGAGAGAGCCACACAGAGAGAAGCCATGGGAGCAGCTGGAAGCCAACAAAAGCCAGAAGAGAAAGGAGATGACACCATGTTAATGGCCATGTGGCAGAAAAGCCAAGGACAAAGATGGTGGGCAGCACACCCCACTATGCCACAGTCTTTGGGGAGAAAATGTTGCCTTGTTGATGCCACAATTTTGGAACTCTCCTAGCCCCAAAACTGTGAGGCAATAAATTCCTGCTATATAAGTCTATCCATTGCATGGCATTTGTTTTAGCAACAGGAAAGCCAAAACAAACCCATAACAGTGATTTAAGACTATTATCTATTTGGTTCTATTTGACTCATAATACAGTATCTAAGGCTCAAGAAAAGATATGCTAAGAGAGTAATGTTTTTTAAGAATATAGACTGAGGGTCAGAAAAACTTATAGAGAAGGAATAGAGTAAAAAAAGTCATATAATACATACTGTCCATTTTCCCATTCAGCAACACTGAGCCTTCAAACTAAGATGATTGAATAATCTCATAGAAACACAAAATCTTGCAATTAGAAAAGACTTTGTCCAGTATGCCACTGAATAAAAGAATACCAGCTACAAAACTCAGTGACAGAAGACAGATGGTCATGTAGACAGAATGCAGTCTTCTTGAATGCTTCTGGCTTAGCATGTCAAAATGAAATTGGGTGTTAGATGAGCACATACCTTGTGTTGTATAGCATATTCTGATTTTGGTCCACTTTGCTAAAATTTATATTGCAAAGCTAAACTCTGTCTCCTCTTGACCTTTAGAACTTAAAAAATAGCTAGGCACTGTTTCACAGACATCCCTTTAAAAAATGTATAGACTTACATATATTTAGTCATTGACACAACTACATTTCTGAGGTCACCGAAAGAGAGAGACACAATAAGCTGGTCTTCTTGTCCATTCTTTTTCAATGAGAGAATTTTTTAAAGTATATGCTTCGGTAAGTTAGGAACTAAAAAGAAAGATTTTTTTTCCTTTAAAATACAAGTTTAATAGAATTGTTTTAGTTGTTTCCATGTCACTGGATTATTAATGAAAAGCTTTTCATTAATTATCACATTATTTGATTTGGTCAATGGTTATATAAGTTTTTTAAGCCAGTTAGAAAGATAAGCAAACCAAAATGTTAACACCTACAATGCAACTAAAATACTTGAGGAACAAAGAAAAAACCTTCACCCCTTATGCTAAAAACAGTTAATAAGTGTTTAATGTGACAAGTGACTTCAAAACTTGCAATTATCCTGCTAAAGCATGTCGACACCGACAGAGGAAAAGACAGCAGATAGAGGGTAGTTGTAGGTGTTGGGAATCCTTGTTCCTATGTTCAACTCAGTACTTCACTTCAGTTCTCTGGCAGGGTCTGAAAAAGTCCATGGCCTGCCTTGACAAGCTTAATAAGAACTGCAGGAGCAACCTAAATTCTACATTTCCCAAAGAACTCACTGTTTCTTGCCTTCTGCCTTTCTGCCAAATTCGCTACTTTTCCATTAATACTAACAATATTTTACTTTAGCAAGGCAGATGGGGTGCTTGTTTAATATGAGATTGGTATTAATTTTCAGAATGAATGATTTCTTCAGCTAAGGATAGTTTTCTGTTTTGGAAATACATTCACACATTCAACAATATTTATTGGGCAATTACTATGTACTAGGTGCTGTGGATTCAATAATGAATACAACAAAGTCCTACTCCCAAGGAATAGTTTTCCTTCTACTGAAAGGAGACAGACAATGAACTGGTATGTAAGTGCATAATATGTCATGTGGTGATAAGTACATGAGGCAACACACAGTCCAGCAAAGGGATGGTGATAGGGGACTAGGAAGCCTCACTTAGGGGAGACATTTGAAAAGGGTCTGAAGAAATGAGAAAACATTCCAGATACGTAAAGCAATGAGAGAAGAGGCCTCGAAGAATTCCATTGTGGATGGGACGAGCGCCCTAGACCGAAGGGTAGAAAGTCAAGTCAGAGTTGGGTGGAATAATGGATCATGTCAGGTTCTCAGTAAAGACTTGAGATTTTTTAAGTGAGTTAAAATAGAAGAGCAAACAAATAAACAGAGAAAAGTGTTTTAAAATTGTCTTGTCTGGCGTCAAATTATCAGTCTTTCATTTGGGACTACACAAGCATCTGAAAAACAAAATGTACTCAAAGGGCCATTTGCTAAAGCGCAAGCCTATTGTTTTCCTAATATACTAAAAGCAATTCTAAATGTAAGACTTCTTGGCCTGAAATATTTCCACAAAGTCAATCTAAAGGTTAGTAAAATATGTAAAATAAAGGTGAATTTTTATTCTTCTCATATTATACTTACACAGTATCCTTTACAAGTTGGCTTTATAAACTGCATATATTATGATACAATATAATATAATATAATGCTTTCAGAATCTGTTATGACTCTTGCTGACATCAATATGATCATCTTTATCTTGATATTAGACAGTATAATAAAGTCAAATAAAACTTATAACTAAAATACCATATATAAGGCAAGGAGGGTTTATGGGTGTTTGTGGTTTGCCTG
Organism: Tamandua tetradactyla; assembly: GCF_023851605.1. NCBI lineage: Eukaryota > Metazoa > Chordata > Mammalia > Pilosa > Myrmecophagidae > Tamandua > Tamandua tetradactyla. Next base: position 36,211,820 of record NC_135347.1, on the reverse strand, counting down.
TGGTAGGCAGGGCTGTAAAATGGACTCCCAGGAATTCTTATCCTAATCTCAGGACTGTGAATATGATGAGACAGACGTCATGCTTGAGGTTAAGCTACTTACATGGCAAAAGGGATTTTGCAGATGTAATGAAGATTGGTAATCACTTGAATTTGGGGTAATCAAATAAAAAGGGAATTATCCGGGTAGGTATACCTGTTTGAAACTCTTGTGTACCCCAGAAAAGCCATGTTCTTTAGTTCTCATTCAATATTGTTGGGTAGGATATTTTTTATAAAGTTGTTTTCATGCAGATGTGACCCAATGAATTGTGGGTGGGACCTTCTGATTAGGTGGTTTCCATGGAGATGTGTCTCTGGCCAATCAAGGTAGGGTTGCTTACTGGAGTCCTTTAAGAGGGAACATTTTGGTGAAAGCTTCAGAGTCAACAAAGACAGATAAATTTGGAGATGCAGAAAGAAAATGCTCCTGGGGAGGCTGTTAGAAACCAAAAGCCAAGGACCAGCAGATGCCAGCCATGTGCCTTCCCAGCGACAGAGGTGTTCTGTACCCATTAGCTTTTTCTTGAGTCAAGGTATCTTTATCTGGATGCCTTAGTTTGGACATTTTTATGGCCTTAGAATTGGAACTTGCAACTTAATAAATTCCTTTTATTAAAGCCAATCCATTTCTGGCGTATTGTATTTCCAGCATTAGCAAACTAAACCAGGGGGTCTAATTTAATTTAATTTCCTTTCAAAGTATAAAAGTCAAAGAACTTTTAAATACAGCCTTCAGTGAACAGATTCCTCAATGAAAGGCTCTTAGGGACCTGAGTTAGCAAAGAGGAAAGGGAGCATTTAAGGTAAAGAACTGAAAGGGCTCATGTTTTGAGGAACAAACAAATATATTTTTAGGAAATCTATGAAAACCACACTGGCAGTGGAAAATCTGTTTTAGGGATTAATGGGAGATTAAACTGTTGAATAGTGATTATGGGGCCAGTCAATTGAAAGTCTCGAATGTCAGACTGAAGAATTTTGATATAACCATATTAGCCCAAAGATGGCAATGTAGGTGGTGAGTTGAAATATAAGATCTAAACTATAAATATTTCCTTTTAAATGTGGATGTCACAAAAGTAAAATAATTGATGCATGTGGTTGCAGATAACCGAATCATTTTTTAAACCTGATGGATTGCTTTTCTCTTAAATTCTTCATAGGTGTATAATCTTAAATATATATAAATTTTCAAGATGAGCAAAATTTTACTTTGAATACAAACATACTTCGTTTGTATTTAACATGAAAGTAAATTACCTAAAACACTTTAGGTAAGTATTAAACCACATCATAATATCCAAGAATATTAAAAATGAAAATATATTTGAGTACTAAATGCTACCCTAACACTTAAATTTTCTTTAATTAAGGAGAGGGCATTACTAATAAACTTTATAATAGGAATTATTAAATTATACTTTGTATAATTTTGCTTTGTATAATGTTGCTATGTTTTGTTTTTTGTCTCTTTATCTTTGAAGATAAATCTCCAAATCTTCCCAGCATCTTTGATCACGTGCTCACAGAAAGGTTTTGATGATGGCTATTTGATAAAAGCCATCATCTTCAGAGTTAGTGAGAACATGTGATGTCAGGTGGTAGAAAAAGTGCAAGAGTGGTAAATGCGTATGCCAAGTTCTCCAGCTAAGTACCTTCTTTTGAGAGTGGGCAATAGCTCATTTTCCTTAATAACACAGACCAGTAAAATGAGCATTTCATGGTCACTATGCAAAGTTAATACCACTCACTGCTGCTGATAATTTAATGGGAATGCCACCTTCACTGGGACAGAAGATTTGAAGTTACAGTCATGAATGGTTCAAATTTCTATTTACTTAAAAGAAGATGCGTTTTAAATTCCTTCTTCTTTTTAAATATTCACACCTACCGTGTCTATTTGGGAGTTGAGTATAGAGATCAAAGATCTTGTCTAAAAGACCAGTAACAATGCTTCTACCATCAAAATATTTCAGAGTTATAAAGACTCCTTGTTCGGAGTTTATTTATGTGTAAAAAAATAAGTTCCAAATCCAAGTCCTACTTTCTAATTTTTCATTGATTTGTGATTGTGACGAAGTAACCACTGCACCAATTCTGTTACTTCACAAATCACTTAACTCTCAAAACCTGTGTTGAGCAGGCCTGGCTTTTATCTGCCTGGCTCTCCAGCCAGAATGAAAATTTTAAAGTATGAAAAATGAAAACACGATAGTAAGGCAGGATGTGACTATCGTTACTGTCATACGTAATTTTTTTCTCACCCAGCTGGAAGGATAATCTGCTCTTACTTATTTCCTCAACCTTTACCCAACTACTTCTCTCCTGCTTTCCACGTTTTGGCGGAATGAATACCCATTGGCTGGTGCGTCACGGACCCCTGTAAACTTCAGTCCTCGGGCTGTAATCTGTTTTACTGAGAATGTAATATGGTTATCTTTTTACCTTTTTTTTTTTTTTTTTAAATAAACAGCAGTTCAAACTTTAAAACACCTTCACGCCATGCTTAGGTACAGTTGTGGTTGTTATTTTTATTAAAATAGTTAACAGTTGCTGAATGCTTCCTACGTGCCAGGCATAGTTCCTATTGCTTTATATCTGAATTTGCTGAATCGTCATAATGATTTTACACGATATTATTTTATTCTTTAAATGCTAGTTTACTCTCGAATGATTAACAGTTAAAATAATTATTAAGATCACTTTCACCTATGTCATTATCAACACCAGGCCTTGCAGGGCTGCCGAGTCACAGTTCTAACTTCCTAGAACTGGCAAGTTCTTCTGGCAACTCCACAAGAAGCTTGTCAAAGCACTGGGTGTTGCTAAAGGACATGTCTGTGGAAATAGATTTTCTGACACTTTTACTCCTTGCGTTTTTCTGTGTTCCTCCTGAGTAAGGTTCTGAGGACTTCTCATGACCTGGGCTGAAGGTCAACTCTGGAAGAGGCAGCATTGAAGGAGCTCTGAAAGGGAGTATAAAATTGAAAGGAGAGTTTGTCTTAGGTAGGCACAGGGAAAAATATTTGGGGGGCAAAACAGCATAACTGAAGACCATTAATGATGGGGTGATATCATCATTAGGCTACCCCTTGACACTTCTTCAGGTAATCGCCAGTGCCATCTTCATGACCCGAATACGTGGCATAACGCACACGCCCGGATACACAGCTATGTCTCAGCTCACTGGTTTCTGAGGTGCTGCGCTATTTCTGAAAAGTAAAACACACAATACAATGAAAGTGCAAAAGCTTACTCTCTAGTGTTACACATGAGATCACTCTGAGAGCTGCTTAATGCTGAGCATGATTTTACACAAGGAGTTTTAAGGGGCTGAACATTTAATTTGTCCTTCACATTTAATTACACTCTCTCCTCACTCAAGTATGTAAAAATTAAGAAGCTCAAGTAACATATTTTCTCTTTGCCACCACCTGAGACGTTGATCCTCCTTGCCCCAAGATATTGTACACTGCCAGCCAGGTTCTGTGGAAGTGTAACAATCACACTCAAATTTCAGCAATAATGTTCTCCAAAGCTAGAAATACGTGTTTATCTTTCAATTTACCTATTTTAACATGATTTCACTAAAATTTATTAAAGCTGCTTCTTTCAAGCTAATGCAAATCTACCTTTCATGGATATTATAATTGTTGAAGGTTTACACTTATATTTATTCTTGAAATGAAGCTGTACCTATTAAAAATAACAATGCTAACAGACATTGAGGCCTTCTTTTCTGGCTGATTTACACTTCTTCACAGAATAGCAACTGTATCTTTTCTGAGCCATTTCAATCTTCTCTAATATTTCCATTTCCAATTAGAAATGCAACAATTGATTTCTATTGTATTCGAATGACTGCTACCCCAAGAGTCAACGAATATATTTTCTGAATGCTAATGCTTAAGTTCAATGAAAGTGTTACTTAGCAATTCTCTTCAGTGGGTGTAGTGAAAATATCTTTTTGAAGTAGGTTTTTGAAAACAACTTTGCATCTGATAATTCCCAGAGTGATGACCAACATACTCACAGAACCTGCCTGCAATAAAGGGAGAGGATTACACGAGGACATGGATTGCTGAGAGTCTTCTTAGAATTCTGCCTACACCCCAGGACCTATATCCAGGTTTATTTTTTAGGCTGTTTCTTACTTCCTAGTTTCCAGACCTCACCACAAGTTTTTCAGCTATTGAGAAGCCAGAGGCATGTATAAATCACAGAGTTACCAACTCTGGCCAGGCCTCTCTCACATCTCCCCATACCACTTTCCCTCCCACAATCCCACCGTGGTGCTGAACTGTGTTTGCACTGTGTGTTCGATGCTCTCTCTTCACATGGCCAAAACCCAGACTGCAGGCATGGTACCTAATTATAGATCCACCTCCAAGCACAGTACCTAGTTATAGAGCAAATGCATTGGGAGAAATAACCTCACAAATGCACCACAAATTTCAAATCTATGAAGTGACAGTACACAGGTCTTGGAGCCATGGTAAACCTAAAATGTTTGTTGTCTTCACTAATGAAATTTTAAGAACCATTTATTTTGGGGGGCAAAAAATTAAAATGTAATCTTGTTCAGTTTTCCACATTACTGACACCCCATATTAATTCTTTCAAGAACAAATAATTACCCATTTGAGAAGAATTGTCTTTTCACTCTATTGATTTTCTCTTTTTTTTTTTTGAACAAGTGACAGACTAAAAAGAAAAACCCATTGGCTTCTGCCAAGACATCTATTATTTAAAATGGTAAAGAACATTTTGCTTTTCAATTTTGTTGAATCAGCATGATGAAAATTGAAATCAGGAAAAATTTACCTCAAATTATTTAGAATGCTCTGAAATACTGCTTGTTTTCTCTAACTTAATTTTCTTGCCATTTTTAAAACTGAAAACAATTCCTTTCTGGAAGTTTATTTTGATGACCTCAGACTGTAATTCTGAAATTAATAATGATGTATGAGCATCATCTTTGAGGGAAAATATGCAGGCTTTGGATATTTAAGAGTTAGAGTATGAGAAATAACCTCAATATCGGGAAAACAGTTGCTTTTTCAATTCTCAGCAGGAATTCTACTTTTCTCTTCCTTGAGGCAGGCGGGCTGTGGTGTTGGAGTAAGCAGTGCAAAGACAGCGAGTGGGCTTTCAACCTCAGCCACTCGCTACGGCACGTGTCACTGTAGTACACGACCAGAGAAATTCTTAAAAGACAAAACTCTATTCCAAATGCGAGACTCCATTAGAATATGTAATACGAAAGGTAATGGAAAAGATAAAAGAAAAAGGTGCAATTCTCAATTACAAACACTGATTTCATCTCTACCATTTTAGTCAATTTCAGGCTAATAAAATAATGATGATGATCATCAAAATAGACAAGCAGAGGCCTCATTACGTGCTCTGTTCTAAAATTTTATGTGCACGATCTCACAGTCTTGACAACAAGCACGTGAGGTAATGCTCTTGAAATGAGGCTTAGTCACTGGCCAAGTACTGGTCTCTCTGATGCCAAAACCCATGCTGTAATTGATGCTGTCCCCTCCCAGCAAGGTCCCTTGCACACCTTCTGTTTCCCTATACACCCAAGGCTTCTGAACTCCCTTGCTATCTCAAGCATCTGCAACTTCCTGCAGCCAAAGGCGCATGCTCAGCTCATGGCCAGGCCTCTGGACCGAGGAGTTTGTATTCTTGAGAGCAGGCTTTAATCGATGGCAAAGGGGAGATGCTAATAAATACTCCAGCGTCCAGGTTCCAGATTGGGATTTGTAAGGGGGTTCTACAATATGTCCCAGAGGTCCCCAGGGGCAAACTGCTCCTTAAATTATTCTATGCTGCCCCCTTCCTCTTCTTTAAATTTCCCTTGTCCTACATGGCTGCCTCCTGGGATAGTTCCCAAAGGAACTAAAATTCTTGTCCCAGGTCTTCTAGAGAAACCCACCTAAACCACATGCTCTTTTCTTTGATGTTAGGCTGCTAATGAAATACCATTTAAAATAAATTAACTGAAGTTTGAGTATTTTAAAACTGAACGTACTTTTTGAAAAAGCAATTTACTTTAGTTATTCTCCTAATTTATATTCACAGCTTTAATAAAGAAGAACAAGGCTTTGTTCATTCTTTTCTAAATCTAAGCAAAAATTATTCTCTGATAGTTTCTTCAATAGGTAATAAATTCTCAAAACATTAGAAAATTTAGAAATATTTAAACGTACCATTTTGTAGTCATTCCTTCTAAGTATATTTTGGCATAAAATCATAATCCTTTATAGTTCTAACTACCTCAGTAGTCTACATTTTAAAGACATTTGTGAATGACAAAGTGGTCATTCTTCAGCTTTAAAGAGCATTTCAGTTCAACCTAATTTATAACTTCTACACATATTCACAATGGACAAAATCTATGTTCAACAGAAATGCAAGACAAATAATGGGACTTATTACATGGAATCAACAAAATCAATAACAAAACTTCACAAAACTAAATCAATGACACTGAATACTTCAATGCAGCTCATAGCAAAACCAGCTGGGATACAGATAAATCAATAATTAGCAGGAAACTTATAGCATTATATGTACATATTAAAAGGCAAGAGGTATTAAAAAAATACTTTTTCAACTTGGTTTAAAAAAGGGGATAAATTTAAAGAAAATAAAAGGAAAGATATAATTAAGGGAATAAACAAATACAACTGAAAACAATTAACAATAGAGATGATCATAGAAAAGAATGTGATTGGAAAAGATCAATAAAATAGACATGCCTCTGGCAATATTGTCATGCAAAAAAGAGAGAAGGCACAAAGAAAATATATTGAGGAGCAAAACCGCAGGTGAATTTAGACTGAGAATTTATGTCACAAAAAATCAAAAACAATTTTTTTGAACAACTTCAACTGTTTTATTAAATTTGGCTTACAAGACAGTTAAATATCTTCTCTGCCTTTATCACTGTGCAGAATATAAATGTAAATCAGATCTAAGTTCTAATAGGAGGCTTAATTAACTGGAAATTTTAAAAATTTGTATTATAGGATGGATAGTGATCACTAATTACAAAAAAAAAGTTTTAAAATTTTATGGACGTAAACATGTTCAAATACATTGAATTAGAATAAGTAGTGTATTTATTTTTAAAGAAATGACTATTTTAAATTTCAGGTAATGCTGCATGCTATTCCACTTGGATTGCTTAAGTAAAATTTTAAGGTTCTATATTTCTTTTAAAATATTAACTGTAGTTCTATTGTTCTGTAATGTCAATTTAAAGTTCAATTCCATGATCCATAATGAACTTTGAGACTTGAATTAATGCCTACTGTCTGTTATCTAACATTTAAACCAAATTAAATAGAGACAGAACAAAGGTACCTGATCAACACAAAGGAGTTTTGTTTTTATTTATGTATTTTGTCATTATGTCAATGTATTTGCAATGCAAATGATATTTGATTACAATGGTTAGAATTAATTCAGTATAAAGTATCCTATGCTTTATAAAATTAATTATATTTAAACTCTAAAGTTTAAAATTAAACAATATTATCTATCATTATTTTGTACATTTAAATACATACATATTACGGTAGATTAAAATTAATTTGAAGTGAAATTTATGTATAACATAGGACTGATAATTCAGAAAGAAAAAATAGACATAGAGCCTCTTCTCATCAAAATACAGTAAAATATGTATTTGCTTTCTGCATAGATGGAAGGTTTCCACCTCACCCAAACTGAACATATACCAACAAAAGGGTCTGCTTTTGTGTTGATTATGAGTATTTTATGAATGGGGTCAATCATTTTAACAATAAGCAAACAGAAAAAATCATAAGGGGGTGCAAGGGTAGTTCAGTGCTGGAATTCTTGCCTGGGTTCGATTCCCAGCCCATGCAGTTCCCCCCCGCACCCCCCCCCCCCAAAATTAACAAATGATGCTGCAATAGTCACATGGAAAAAGAATGAAATGTGACCCCACCATACAGCATATAAAAAAAAAGAATAATTATGATTAATCACATCTAGACAACCTAAAACTAATAAATTGTTAGTTGTTTTACTGCTGTTATGGTTGCTATACAGTATTGTTACTTTGGATAATAACACAGCCAGATTGTAGCTACTCCTTGTCCTTGAGCACCTGTGTGTTTGCCTGAAAACTCTCTTTGATTTTGGTTTTCTCCAATATTAGAATCTAAATTTTGACTAATAAAACTGACAGTGTTTTTATATCTCAACCAACTTTCATGCTTCCTGAACAGGTGCTAGGTAGCACCCAAAGTTTGCTTCCTCGCCTTGCAATACATCCTGTGGCACACAGAAGCAAGTAGGGACTGCCTGATACAGTTAGGCATGATTTGAATGCCTCATATTTTCTTAATATTCTCCATACTTGCCTGTAGCATGGGAGACCCCTCCCCCTTCTTCCTGAGAACATGACCGTCAGTCAACTCACTATTTCCTTGGTAACCTGATAGACAGGAAATCAACTACGTCACTAAGCAACATTGCTTAATGTAAAAATGAACCCTGGTTGAGCAATTTCATCCAGAGGGGAGTAGCAGAAATGTCTGCTCAGAAACCACAACTCTGTTTTACCCTGAGCGCAGTGATTCTTGAAACTGGGCATGTCCTTGGAAGTTACATCTATAGAGTAGTTACTGGAGGTTCCGGCTCCTGTAAAATTTGAGACCTTTATATCAGAGCAGCTCCTGCACCTGCCCTATGTCTTGTGTTCTTGCAACTGTGCTGTGTCGCATGGAGGGCCAAGGAAATAACTTTCAGATTGCTGTGTGGGCTGCTGCATGGACTCTGCAAGGAACACTTAATGCTGCAAGGAGCACTTGATGCTGTCTTGCTGGCAAGCTGTGGGTCCTGCTGGAAATTCTCATGATTAGATGGATGTGAACTGTGGCCTTGGATTGTGTTGTGAGCCTGACATTTAGTTGGCCCTAAGAGCCATGGTAGGCATAGAACATAGCTTTTTGGAATATGTAGAATTTCAAAACAAAAAGAAAAGTGCATTGACTCAAGGTCAATTTTATACAGGTTAAGGTGGTTTTCCTATGATATGTTATTATCTGCTCTATTGGTGAGCATGAAAGCATGTTCATATTCACGTGCAAAGAATGAAGCAATGGCTATCATCAAATTTACTTCTAGGAAGATTTTTGTTCAAGTTTTAAAATACTCTTACCAACTGTAGATGATTTTAACACAGATTTCCCAATGCCTTCAACGCCTTTAAACATTTCTTTCCTCAGGGTAATCACCACCTAAACTAAGGTATACCCATTTGCTTATGCAGTCACTTCCAACGAGAGACCCTACTCTCTTCCATTCTGATATTGTTGGTTTGTGCAGTAAACTAACCAGAGCCATGCAGTCTTGTACAAGTGGCCTCTGTTCTCCCCTCACATTTGCCTAAAGCTTTCTACCATAAGCTATAGACCAGAGAATGTGTCTTTCGAAAGAACTACAAAGAAATTCAGCTTCAGGCCTTGGTGGAACAGATACTTGCATGAAGACTGGAAAGAATAAACTCAGGGAGGCAGGTTTCCAAACGTCAGCTGAGACTGCCACCACAAGCAAACACGTGACTGACTCTGTTCAGGGGATTTAAAAATCAGGATTTTCTGAGTTATTTTGGCCCAAAGACAGATGACTTTGTGCAAGATGACTGCTAACCCAAGATCAGGAGAAAGAGAAATAGGACCTTGTGAAAATGAGGTATCTAACTGTAGTTATTCTTTTTTTAGAATATTGTTGGTATTATCATTAAAAATTTTTTTTGTTTTGGTATTACTTTTAATGGTTTATTTTATGATTATGTGATAAAACTCCTTTATTCCTTTCTACTTTCTCTCTAACCCCAAATTTAGATGATTATAAATTAGTGCCAACAAACAATTGTGCCAAAAATGTAAATCCATTTTTTTTTTTCTTTTTTGCCTGGAAGGCACCAGGAATCGAACCTGGGTCTCCGGCATGGCAGGTGAAAACTCTGCCTGCTGAGCCACTGTGGCCCGCCCAAATCCATTTTTTGACAGTGAAACTATTATTGTATTGGACTTTATATTTTGTAACTGCCAGTAAAAATAAATACTAAAATCAATATTATAGTATAAAAAAAAAGATAATAGGTTAATGCTTTTAAATACAGTAATCATTTTTAAAAGGTAGAATATATTTTTACATATTCATGTATTACAATAATGAATATTACAGGTTTAGCTTCTGCAAATTTCTCAATAACTGACTCAGAATTGATTTACTTTGTATATTCAGACTTAGTACATATTATAACCAGATTTATCAATCTATCTTCATTTATATTTTATCAAAGAACACTGTATTAAATTTTAGTTTCAAATTTTTTTCCACAGAAGTAACTAATATACAAACAGAAAAATAAATATAAGGAAGGATACATGTGGCAAAGATTCATAAAAATTCTTTAAAAAAATTTCATTGTGAAATATAACATTATAAAAGTAAAAGAAAGAAAAAGCAATGATATTTAAAGCACACTTCAACAATTATAGAACAAATTTCAGAGTTAGTTACGGGTTACCATTCCACTATTTCAGATTTTGTCTTCTAGCTGCTCCAGAATACTGGAGGCCAGAAGAAATATCGATACATTTTTTAATCTGTATTTTTTTTTTTACATGGGCAGGCACCAGGAATCGAACCTGGGTCTCTGGCATGGCAGGCAAGAATTCTGCCACTGATCCATCGTTGCACCACCCTCATATTCACTTTTTAAATCCTATTTTCTCTCTTATAACTTCTCTTTCTCCTATGATCTTTCTCCCAATTTATAGGGACCTTTAGGCAATGCCTGTTCTGATTTTTTCTTGTTGAGACAGGCTGTCGACACTAAAGGATAGGGGGATGTTATTAGTTGATAATCTTGGAGAGGCTGGTTCCTCTGGATATCGGGATTTATCTGGCCTAGGAAACTTCTGGAAATTTTAGGCTCCAGGAGAGCAAACTTAGTGCATGAAACTTTTATAGAATCTCAGTTTGAACCCTAGGTATTCTTAAGAATTAAGAGGGGTGGTGTTGGTTGGGTTTTAACAGACCATGGCAATTAGCACTATCTAACTGAAGTTAGCCTCTTGATCTCTCTCAGCCACTGATGCCTTATTTTATTACGCTTCTTTTCCCCCTTTTGGACAGGAAGGCATTGTCAATCCCAGGGTGCCAGGGTCAGGTCTTATTATAGGTAACCTTAGCTTCTCCCCTGTAGAAATAAGTTTCATAAGGATAAGACTCAAAATAAAGGGCTTAACCTATTTTATTGGGAGTCCCCAGTGTTGAGAGAGTACATGGGGTTTCCCAGATGGGAAAGTGTAATAGTTCCCTTTGTTTTCCCTTCAGACCTTCAAGGAACTCTACCAACACTTTTTTTTCAATGTGCTTTGAAATGTATTGCTTTTTTGCATATGTTATTTAAAAATTTTTTTTTATTGATAAATCTTTACACACACACATTCCATACATGGTATATGATCAGTAGCTCACCATATCATCACACAGTTGTGTATTCATCACCAGGATCATTTTTTAGAACATTTGCATCACTCCAGTAAAAGAAATAAAAAGGAAAAAAAAAAAACCACCTCATAAATACCATACTCCTTACCCTTCTATCTCATTGACTGCTAGTATGTCCATCTACCCAATTTATTTTATCCTTTGTCCCTCCTATTATTTATTTATTCTTTATCCATATTTTTTAAATTCATCTGTCCATACCCTGGATAAAAGGAGCAACAATTACAAGGTTTTCATAATCCCACAGTCGCACTGTAAAAGTTCTATCTTTATACAATCATCTTCAAGAATCAAGGCTACTGGAAAACAGCTTAACAGTTCTAGGCACTTCCCTCCAACCACTCCAGTATACCATAACCTAAGAAGAGCTATCTATATACAGCATAAGAATAACCTCCGAGATAGCCTATTGACGCTGAAATCTCTCAGCCACTGAAATTTCATTTTGTCTCATTTCTCTCTTCCCCCTTCTGGTCAAGAAGGCTTCATCAATCCCATGATCCCGGATCTCAGCTCATCCCAGGTGTTCTGTCCCACACTGCCAGGGAGATTTACACCCCTGGGAGTCATGTCCCCTATAGGGGGGAGGGCAGTGAGTTCACCTGCTGAGTTGGTTTAGAGAGAGGCCACATCTGAGTAGCAAAAGAAGTTGTTTGGGGGTGACTCTTAGGCCTAATTTTCAGTAGGCTCAGCCTATCCTTTGCAGGAATAAGTTTCATAGGGGTAAACCCCAAGATTAAGGGCTCAGCCTATTGATTTGGTTGCCCCCACTGCTTGCGAGAATATCAGAAATTCTCCAATGGGGAAGGTGAATATTTCCTCCTTTCTCCCCAGTTCTCCGAGGGGACTTTGCAAATACTTCTTTATTCTCTGCCCAAATTACTGTGGGATATATTGGGGCATCACACTAACCTGGACAAACCAACAAGATCTCACACTCTATTCAAGAGTCCAGTACTTACGGTGTTCAACTAAACTGACCATACAAGTTAAATTAGGAAATGCATCACCCAAAATGTGAATTTTGCACCAAATAAACATCTCTTCCTTTGGTCTCACACAGAAGTTGAAGTTTTAAGATATGGACCATATTATCCTTTACCTTGTATTCTGGTTTCCCTTAGTCCTAGCCAGATCAGCTTCATTCACATCTTTACTCAAAGTCTGATGACTTTTCCAACTTTTTAAACAGTTCCTTATAGGGTACTGCTGACTTGATAACTTCAGAGTTCTAATATGAGTCTCAGGTGTCATATAAATCCCTGAAATCTCTGGGAATGACCATCTACCAATATTTTTAATTATGAGCCCACCATTTTCTGAGATGTATCTGAGTGTTACATTAAGCTATATAGAATTACAAGGCCTCCTTCCTTGTTCTGGACTCCAGGAGTTTGGGTTGTTTAAATGAGCCATCCAGGCAGGTTGATTTAGATTATGTGTTACAGAAAATTTAGGTTCTGATATCATAAACCTCTCTGCCTTTAGTCTTCTAGTGTAGGTGAAGGTACATACATTATCATCTTTTACCCTGTTTTCTGATTTATTTTAGTCCCTGCCCAGACTGGCTTTTTTTCTATCTCTTATTGAGGCCTGGTCTCTATTTTGGTTACTTTAACTGTTATTGTACGGAGCTTTGCTAACTGCAAATTAGCATTTCTGGGTGTTAGGTGTCACAGAGTTATTAAAAGTTCCATGGAAATACCAGCTGATACACATATAGCTCAGCATCTCAGCATCCAGAAGTACACTTACAACTTCAGACTAAGTGTGGCTGCTACAAGGGATTACAATCTAGGTTCCCATTTTCTTATAAGTATTTTCTGAAAGAGCCCTTAGCATATTTCTTCTTTCATTTCTGGCTTATTTTGTCCAACACACTGTCCTCAAGGTTTATTTAATTTGTTGTGTGCTTCTCATCATCCTTCCTTTTTGTAGCCACGCCATAGTCTGGCATATAAATGTACCAAAGTTTGCCATTGTGCTTCTCAGTCATTGTACTCTTTGGCCCCTCCATCCACTGGGTATCATGGATAATGTCCAAAATAAACAAACCATGTCTGACGGTATCCTTGCTTGTTTGTACAATCAGCAGCACTCTCAACTTCGGATAATTTTTATGGATTCATAGAGACAAAGAACTGACAAACACAGCCTCACCAAATATCAAATCAAAACTACCCTTATACTTGCCCCTTTCCCCAAGTAGTTGCCCCTGGTAGTGTCCTGGTACTGTTGATGTCTTCCTGCCAACTACTGGCCATAGCATGCATTTTTAGTTTTGTCCCCATACCCCTCTACTACTGACTCTTTGTCCGACACCAAACCTTTGAAATAGTTCATGTGAGAACTCATTTATAATTGCAGATTTAATAAATGGGCTACATGGCATTTTACATCCCCTTTCAATCATATTCACCTTCAATGTGGCAATGCTACTCATAACCCCACTAATTAGTTACTGTCACTTCTAACCGTTCCCTTGAAAAAAAATTCCTTTTTATAATAAATTCCGGAAATTGTCACTGCCCGTGTCTTTGTTTTACTTATTTGTTTGTTGATTGTTTTTTGGAATGGAGTCTAGTAATCTTTTAAAAATTTAAAATCTACTCTTGATCGGTGCCAATTAACCTTTCAAACTTTATAAAAAGAATAAATCTGAAGTATTCAAATGTTCAACTTTATATGTTCCAATTTCAGGGAACATGTAACTAAATTCCTGAGACTTATTCTCCATATAAACATGATACATCAAAATTCAGGAACATATAAATGTTTCCATATGTTAACAGCAAGAAGAACATTCCTTTAGGAAGTCTTAATACAGAAAATTATGAATACAAGCTAATGAACCTCATTTAAGGACAATGTCTCTAGTAAATGGAATACAGAGGTATATTTTCAAAATGAGTTAAGCTTAAAACCATCTTTTTAAACTGATGCTGAGTAAATTATACTTATCCTAAAACCAATTAATCAAATCTTATTTCAAAAGAACACCATTAGCAAGGTCTATGCAGATTCTGAAGAAAATATGTTGTATATTGATTGGCTTTCTCTATAAATTGCTGAGAACAGTGTCAGATACCACATGCAGGGCTTTTCCTGGGCAGTCTACTTTTCATGGCATTGTAGCTATTTGCAGAAGTTCAATAAGGACTGGTCCTCCTTTCTGCACAAATGTAACTGAACGAAGCAAATACACAGCAATAATAATGCAAGAAATAACACACAAAAGCAAATATTAGTCAATCATGCGTGGCAGGACTACATTTCATATATGGAAGCATTGTCTTCAGAGCTTCCTCAACAAAGGTGGCGTACCTGCTCTATGGCTTAAAGGGTTCCAGATGTAAGGGCTGTCACCTCCAGGCAGGCGTTGGGCATCTCGAAGAAAAAACAAGTCCACATATACAGTACTGCAGACAAAGCCTGGAGAAGAGCCACTGGATCCTCAGAATAGATGAAGTGTTAAGAACAGTATCAAAAGCTTTCTGTGGGCAATGGTGTAGTTTTGGAGTTATTTATGAATTTTCCAGATGGAAGTTCGTTCTCTAAACTTGGTAATCCTATGGCTCTAATTTTTAACATACAACAGGGAATCTTTGTGTATCAGTGAGTGATGTTTTTACACCTACACAAATAGAACACGACAAAAGAGAACGAATATATATACTACACTATATACACAATATAGTGTGCATGTGTGGGCATGCACAGATGTATGTATACCATGAGCTTCAGATCATAGAGCATAGGAAATAGCTCTCATTAGAACTGGGTCACTTCAGAATTTAGTTTTTATTTTTATTTTTTTTAACATTTTCCCCATGCTAGGAAACTGGTTAAAGCAATAGCATTAACAAGTATGTAAATGATTGTCCACACTGGGTAAACAAGCCTATACCTGATTTCCATCATCTGTAAGAAATGCAAAAAGCAACTACAAGCAACACATTCAATTAATGATCTTTACACAAAAAATGCAATGGGACAAGTCTTTTCTTGATTAAAATAGCTTTTTAAAGCCTGCATAAATCTAAAGAAGGGACCGTGAAGGAAAAGTGACTCAAACTTGCTCAGAGGCAAACCTTTTTCTCTGGTAATAAAATATGCAGTCTCCTTCTGGGTAAAAAATGAACTAATTTTCTTATGAACTTTAATGGGATTAAACTTGTTCTAGAAAGCATCAGCATGTACTATATCTCCAAAGATGGGACCTTTTAGTCTTATGTGAAAAAAGAATAAAGGAGGATACTATTAACAATTATGACTGTCAAAGCAAGGACCAGAACTTCCTCCGGTAGCCTGGCATATGTGCCTACTCTACCATAAAAGAAACCCCAACGCTCAAGAACAAAGAGGAGCGTGAACCCCAAGCCATGAGCGTGTGTGCAGGGATGACAGCTGCTGTTAGCACCAATCTTGGGAATATTACCCATGAACAGGGTGAGACTGGAGGAAGTAAATGTAAATGCCAAGCATCACATCTGACGCAAAATGCACACTATAAAATTACTATGCCTAAACCAATCTAAGAATAACTCTCTTTTAAGACCTTTCATAAATTACAATCTAATGACAAAATTGTTGCAGGCCCTCTGACTTGAAAAAAGCTCTGTTTACACTTAGAATATAGACTATGTTTTGGTTTTATCACATTAAATTTCTTTCAAACAATGTTACCCAATTCATTTTCTTAGTTTTGGCTAAAACGAGAAATGTAAACTTAGCTGGAGGTTACCTTCTCAATCCTTTCCCACCATCCAGGCTTCTATAATTCTTTCTCCAACAGTTACAATTATACTCAGAACACTTGGAAACTCTCCTTTAGCACTGACACATCACACTCGAAGTGTGGATTTCTGGAGTTTCAGAATACAGTGAGTAAGGTTCTCTAACTCCACTCAACAGGGAGGTTTCTTACACTGTTACAAATAGAATCCCTATAAACAAATGCGCTCAGATGACTTGTATGATTATTTAAACTTGTTCTTGGTACTTGTAAAGAAGAAATTGTACTCCATGGTTCAAATTCCAAGATCTCAAATTATAGGAAATTATTATGACACATATCTACACAGCGTGCCTGTATTTCTCTACTGATGTGAAAAACAATGTCAAGACATTACATTTAAAATGTAATTGATGAGAATATGGCCCTGAAAGTCTCAACCTAATTAAAATAGGCCGGCATTTTTCTGATAATAAGTAGACAATTACATAAAAGTTGGAATTTCAGATGATAAACAACAAATAATTTTTAAGTAGGCCCAAATATTGCACGGGACATATTTATAATGTTTTATTTAACTGAAATTCAAATTTAACTGGGAATCCTGTTTTTTAATTTGCTAAATCTCATAACCCTACTTTGCAGAAAACCCAAAAGTTTAGCTTAAGAATGATGATGATGACGACAATTATAAATACATGACTGTCATTCCCAAAATACCTATTATGTACACAGTGATAAATGCTTTCTTCAACGATCTTTTATCTATACAGTGCAGCAAGAGAGATGATGTTGTCCCTAATTTAATGCAATGAGAGACTATGTGCTTTATTTAAAGTCACACAGCTAATAAAATGGGGAACTTAGCTTTGAATGTCTGGGTCTGATTTGCAAGGTCATGTTCTTCCTCACCCATCAGGCTCCCTGGGGCATAGATATTAAAATTAGGGAAAGGAGGAACAGCATTCCGAGAAGCTATCTGTACGTTTTCCAGAAAACAGGTTATAAAAGCAAGAGAACACGGACCAGCTCTGAACGCTGAGCTCTCTGCTGTACCCAATTCATATGGAGGGTCCTGGAGATCAAACCAAATACTAGTGATGGCATCAGTGGTGGAAATGAATTTTTCCCTTCCAATATTCTATGCAAGGATCATACAGGACATAGAGCCCATGAACATTTTAGTTTTGCTGGTAATAGGTGGCAGCGTCAATGTAAGCATGATAACAGAGCATAATATGTTATTGTAATGGTTATACAAAGGATCTTACACAACAGTCACTTCTTTTCCAACATCCACCTGGCTCCCAGGCACTACCAATCTTATAATCTCCATAGTTTTTTTAGCCTTCCCTCATCCAATTGACCCCAGGTTCAGGATATTCCCCTGAACCATCTCTCGTATTTTCCTTTTTCTTCTCCATTTCCACATTCATAGTCCCTCAAACTACTTTCCCGCATGACTGTAGTGCTTTCCAGCTTGTTTCCTTGCTTTAAACTATCCATTGCCATCTAATTATCCTACCAACTACATGTATATAAATGCACATATCTAAAGTGATTCAATACTATCTATCAAATAGTATGCTTAGCACATCTGTTATACACAGGTGGGTTGAAGGTAAATTTTAATAAATCCCCAATTCAATTCAAGTTGTTTACTCTGTTTAAATATCTCCTCTTTTCTCTACCTAATAAAAACTTCACAAGTGCCAGGCAAGAAGTAAAAGAGTGAAGCTGAATTGGAGTTTGCATTTTAAACACTTTGGAATATTCTTCACTTCTGCAAAGTAATACTTCCTCTCCCAGTTTTCTTGAACACCTGGTGCTCTCATTCTACCTAAACAACTCTTATTTTAGGTAGAGACACATATAGAGAATAATGTACTACTATAAGAAAGACAGTGGGGCACGAATAGTGACATCTAGCCTCACAGTTATGAGGACATGGGGAGAGGTGGAACAAGATCATGCATGCCTTGCCCAAAGGTGTCTTAGTTAGCCAGGGCTGCTATGACAAATACCTCACACTGGGTTTGTTTAAACAATGGGAATTTATTATGTATTGGTTTTGAAGGCTAGAAGTCCAAAATCAAGGGTTTGATAGGCCATGCTTTCCTCCAGAGTCTGTAGCTTGTCACTATCATTGGGGTTCCTTGGCTTTCATTTCTGCTTCCATCACACTGCTTTTCCTACTGGCTTTAACTTCTGCTCAGTTGTCCTTGTCTCTCTCTACATTTCCTCTCCTTGAAAGGACATCAGCCATATGTATTAAGGTCTGCCCAGATTCAATGTGGCCTCATCTGAAAGGATCTCTGAAGATCTTCAAATGTTGTATTTACAAAGAAACGGGTTCATACGCACAAGAACACGGATTAAGACCTGAACATGTCTTTTGTGGGGTACATGATTTCATCCCACAAAAGCATTGCTGAAACTAGGCTCAGATAACTGGAGTTATACATGGCAGAACTTCTGATTTTTTAAGATGAACTATAAATCTCAACTTTAATTTTTAAATGATTCATTATTTTTAAAACTTAAAAAAAAGTTTTTTAGAGCAATTTTAGGCTTACAGAAAAATTTGACAGAAAGTACAGAGTTCTCATATATCTGTTGCTCTCCCCCACCAAGGAGCTTTCCTCCTTTCTTTATCTGCAACTTCTTTCTTCAAGAATGAGCGTGATCTATATATCTATCTCTGACAATATTACACTGTCTTAGTTAACATATCTTTATTGTAAGTCTTTAAATTGGGTAGAATGTAATACTAGGGTTCAGTTAGGTCGGGGGGTTATGAGGGGCATTGGATATTTGGGGTTTTCTTCTTCTGGAGGAATTGTAGGGAAGGCTGTGAAGCTGGCAGCTCCAATGAAGGGTCTGAACTCCACAGGAGAGACTCACTCATTGAAGAAGTAGCGGAGAGTCTCTCTTCTCCCTTAACACTCTTCAACAGATGGGACTACCTCATTGCGGGAGGCACACCTTAGATGATCACAGATATAATTAGCCACAGATGCAATAAACTGACTGATGATTTAATCAACCAACCACATAATATCCTCAGACCAACAGTCAGACTGGTGCTTGCCTGACCAGAAAACTGGGTATAATCATTTGGTCAAGTTGTCACCAGAACCTAACCATCACAGCGTATGAATACATCTCAATAAAATTACTTTTGAAAAAAGAGTAAGAAACCTGGCTCCCATTACCTACACTACATTTACTTATTTGCTCATTCCCAGTATATACATTAAGTAGTTTCAGAATTGATAATCCATTACTCTAAATAAGAGTACAATGTTTATGTTTACTGTTTTTTGTATTTAGGTTTAGAGTACGTAGTCCAAATACTGTTTTCAATAGTTATCTAGATTAGTTGTTTTTCCCCACCCCTGTGATATGCAGTTATATTTATTTTTTGTTTTTGCTTTCTTCCCAAATCCTTGTTGATTTTAGTTATTTTTTAAATTTTCGGGTGCTAAAATATTACCATGCTTCTAAGTTAGAAATATACAAAAAGGTTTATTCAGAGAAATGTCGCTTCTCCCTCACTTCTTTTACCCATCCTCCATTTTTTTTTTCATCTTTTCTTACCTACATTCTATGTTAACAATAGTTTCTGGATTTTCCTAACTATTCTATTTCTTTTTGTACAATTCAACAGATAATGCATAATTTCTTATTTCCCTTTTTTCTCACATGAACTTAGCATACTATAGATATTTGTTTACACTTTACTTTTTCACTTAATATATCCTGGAAATTTTTCCATATTAATTCACAGAGTTCTTTCTTATCATTTTTTTTTTACAGGTGCAAATATTCCATCATTTGGACCTGAAAAATTTATTGAATCATTCTTTTATGTAGGAATGCTTATACTAGTTATGATATTTTTCCATTATAAACAATTATTCCATAGATAACTTTTTGCCTGTGTATTTTCATATGGTTGGGGCAG
This sequence comes from Tamandua tetradactyla, assembly GCF_023851605.1. Taxonomy (NCBI): domain Eukaryota; kingdom Metazoa; phylum Chordata; class Mammalia; order Pilosa; family Myrmecophagidae; genus Tamandua; species Tamandua tetradactyla. The sequence continues at coordinate 36,191,506 of NC_135347.1, read as the reverse complement.
ATCTAGGACTAACTTTAGATCTCCTAATGCCTGTTTTAATTTTGTTTGCATCAAATGATGTAATATAATAAGAACATTTTGAAAACTAAGACATAGTTTATAAACATACCTACATAATGCTATGTTATTAATATTATTATTTTCTTTCTATAATCTGACTGTAACATCTTTTGGGACAGGCATCCAGTTCAAGAAACATTAAATCCTCATCATAAATAAGGTGGTTAATTTTGAAAATTTCCCCTGTATGTTTAAATTATCTAATGTTTTGTGTTACTTAGATTCAGTTGTCAACTTGGCCAGGTGAGCATACCTAGTTCTGTTGCTGCGGACACAAACCAATGGTACGTGAATCTCATCTGTTGCTAATTACATCTGCAGTCGGCTAGGAGGTGTGTCTGCTGCAATGAGTGACCTTTGACTTAATTGGCTGGTGCTTAAATGAGAGAATGCAATGTACCACAGCCTAGCAGCTCGGCATTCCTCATCTCAGCACTCGCAGCTCAGCCCAGGCCTTTGGAGATGCAGAAAGAAGTTACCCTGGGGAAAGTTGTTGGAACCCAGGGGCCTGGAGAGAAGACCAGCAGAGACCATCCTGTGCCTTCCACGTAAGAAAGAACCTCAGTGGAAAGTTAGCTGCCTTTCCTCTGAAGAACCAACAAAATAAATCCGCTTTTATTAAAAGCCAGTCCATCTCTGGTGTGTTGCATTCCGTCAGCTAGCAAACTAGAACATGTTTCCAATTACATCTTCATTCAGTAAGAATGCTTTGATCTTTACTAGTTTTTACTTAAAAATTGTATCTATTTTTTGTGCATTTTCTATTCTAGGCTTAGAAAAACCCCACTATCATATTAAATTATTTTCTCTTTAATTCTTGTAGAGATAAAAGACAAAGATTGCACACTACGGTCCTAATCTAACTCCTTCCACTGTGAGAGGAGAAACAGGATCACAAGACGAATGATGCTAGTTTGAATGACAATGAGTTAGTATCGGTTTAGGGCCTCTTCCTGCTCCTAATAAAAGAAGGTACACCAAACTCACCTTTCTCTGGGATTGGGTGCCCTCAAGGTCTCCTGTTGTGCAGCTGGTATTTAAAAATATGCAAAGGATGTTGCACAGTTTATTTAGGGTTTATCCCTGGTTCTGCTGCTGCTTCAAGGAAGCCTCCAAGTGACCCATTAAATTCATTATGGCATTGTCTTGGGAACTGGAATCCAGGTACTAAAGATATTTGCCAAATCTTGTCCTTTGTCATGGCCTAGAAAGGTTTCAGTTTAATCTACCACGAGGCTATTTCCAAGTCCAACCTAGTCTCAGAGGATCATTTCTAGGGACCAGTGAGATACCAGTTCTGAAGTCAGCAATTTTAGCAGATTCAACTGAGCAAATCCATGAAGCAAGAATAATTCAGGCAAACCAAAAGCTGAATTCTGATATGGCTTCAAATATGTGCCCCATCTACTTAACCGATTGTATTACTAACTACATAGAATGTAAGGTCTAATTTGGCAGCAGTTTAGTGAAGATGTTGCTGTCTGGTTGTGAAATAGCTCAAAATGTTGGAACTCGCATGAAAACCTCTTAGCTATGGTCAGAGGAGTCAACTCACGTTTCAAACCTTGTCTTTGACCCTAACCTTCTAAATATGATTACACAGTTATTTTTTGTGGTTGTTTAAACTGAAACAACCATAAAAAGACAAAGTTTCTCACAAACACACAGAATAAGGTTCAATGCAATGCTGTTCTTACCTCCTCGATCTCGGGCAGCTAAACTTTGACCCCTTCTTAATGTAATGTCCAACTGGTACATTCCGGGATCAGCCGAAGGGAGATCTGCATTACTGGTTCCGGCAGTGTTTATTTTCTGGAGGGTAAGAAATAGACAAAATAACAAATTTATCTCTATTCTATTTCCTTCAATGAAGGATTAATTGCAGCTTAACCCAAACTACAAGAATTTCACACAGTATCATAATCACCTGGTTCTCTAGGCTTTTGAAATTCATGACATTTTCTAACTCAGACCGGAAACATGCAGTTATAGGAATTTTCTGTTTTAATAAACACAGATAAGGGATAACAAATGTAATATGAAAAACATTTTTCGTGGAAAATCCCACATAACGTGACTGAAAAAGGCCAGCAAGAATAGGGGACTGAAGCTAAAATGTAATCAATGGTGCATAGAGAATAAAGGTTTACAAGAGCAGTCGATTTTCCATTCGACCAAAAGCAAAAATTAAAATGATTTATTCAGCTGACTTTGTTGACTCATTTATTCAGGCAATAGAGCTCACACTGATGGATTATATACTCCCATTTTAGCCCCAACATAAAATACGATATATTATACAAAAATAAATTCACCCAGCATTTTGACAGTATTTGCAAGGAATAAATTGTCAATGGGGCTAAATTTCGAACACAGCTTTCTATAGAAAAAAAATGCACAAGATATTGCGGGTTTAAAATTCTCTGCAAGCTGCCTCTATACACTATTTTTAGAATCCATTTTTCAGTTGATAATTTGCTAGACATTGAGTTACAAATGCAATTGCAATAAGTATGAACTACACTAAATCAACATTAAAGAAACAAGTAGTAAAAGTCCAAAGTTCATATTTTACAGTCTTTTCCATTTTGAATTTAACATGAAGGTTTACTTTCTTTACATGTTAGATGATTATAAGTTCTTTACTTATAATTATTTTTCTTTCTCGAAAATGTTCTTTTGTTTTGAAATAATACGCATGGATAAGTCAAGATAGTAGACTCCAGCCTGGCTCTTTCAGTTAATTCACATGTAATGCAACTACAGAGCAGAATTTAAAAAAATCACTATTAAAATATTATCTACATACTATGAAATCAACTTAATAAAGCATCATTTTTTGAGGTTTCTAGAGCAAGAGATGAAGCTTTCCTTGTAGGAATAATTATCATCTAAAACAAAAAGCAGTTTCACTTTGAGTGATAAACCAAACTCATCAAGTCTTCTCTGCTAACAATATAAAATAATTTACTTCTCTTGCTAATTGTGTTTCTTCAAGCACCATGGATAGCACCATCCTCCATCACTCAGGCTAGAAACCACCAAGCCATCCTTGCCTTCATCCATTTTGTATATAACTGGAAGGCTTACTTTCCCTCTCAGCCACATCCAAAGAGTTGTCAAATCTCATCCCCTCCATTTCAATAGAATACCTTCCAACTCTCTTTTTCTTTTAGTTCCTGTTACCACTGATTTGGATCAGGCCTTCTAACAAAACAGAAGTAAAAAGTAAAAGAATTGTCTTGCTCGTCCCTTCTCCATCCAATTCCTTAAGGTTGCTAACAATAACAATTTGGGGTAGAACCTTCCATGCTTGGAAAGGGCTAATATAAACATAAGCACACACACACACACACATATAAACACACCCGGGCTAGTTTTTCTTGGGTGGATTTGCTTTTGTTTTTAGCAAAAAGAGTATTATACTTTGCCTTTTTTTTTTTTTTTTGTATGGGTAGGTACTGGAAAATGAACCCCTTTGCCTATCATTTTATAACTTGTTTTTTAACTTAAAAACCTCATAGGAATTTTTTAAAATCAATACATACAATCATTTTTTGAGGTATGCCATTTTCCATGGTGTGGAAATACCATAATTTCTACCATTATTCCCTTATTAACCATTGCTTTCAGTGCTCACCACTGCAGGTACTGGAGCTTTTGTTTCTTGTAGGATGATTTTTTTTTCCCCAAAAAAGTTTTAAATATTTCACCTCCTATCAAGAGTGCCTGTTTCTCACACCCTAGTCAGTACAGGGCAGTACAAATTGTTCTTATTTTTTTCAAGCTTGATGGGTAAAAATGTTATTTTCCTTCAATACACATTTCTAGAGCTACGATATGGTGTAAAGGGCAAGAGACTTACAGCTCTTCACTGGGCCATGCAGAAAACGCTAACTTGGAGAGGAAGCCAGTTAACTTTGTCTTTTGAAAAGCTCTTCAGAGAACAGTTTTGAATGTGGGTGTAATTAAGCAAGATTTAAACCGAAAACTAACAAACACTTATTAAGCTCCAACTATGTTCCAAATCTTTAGTTTCATACATTTATGGACATAAATTCAAAACAAATAGATCTATTTATATATACATTAAACATAGGTTTAATATTTTCTTTAAAAATGAACTAAAATCTGCAGGAAAAGAGCAATTCTCCATTCACTCACTATCCTCCTCTTGTGTTTTGATAATAACCTGAAAGGCAGAGAAGTTTGAAAGCTCAGACAACTGCAGTTCTTTTTACCTATTCAGAGCTTCTGAAGTTTATAGTACATAAAATAGAGAATACCTGGTTTTACATTTTAAATGCATATTATACTTTATAGGCAGGTAAAGGAATTTTCAAAGGAAACTACACTAGATCTTCATTTTTGCTGTTTTAGAATTTAACACTTATTTAAGAGACAACTCATTTGGATTATATTTATTGGCTATATCCATTTTCTCTTGTACAAATTTTTAATTAACTGTATTTATTTAATTAACTATAACCTTTGCTCAATTTTCTGCTGAGTGGTCTTCTTAAAAACAGTTTGTAAGAAAAGTTTCTCTGTCAAATGTATTGCAAATATTTCCTCCCCATATGACTTCTGTCTTGGATTTTTGTATACTGTATACGTGGTCATATAGAACAAATTAAGACATTTAATTTTTTTTCCCTTTATGACTTCTACACTTCTTATCTTGCCTATAAAATTTCACACATCATGAGAGTACATAATTATTCTCTTATTTTAAAAACATCTTTATAATACTGTTTTGTTCATATGGATCTCTAAGTCATCCACAATATATTGTAAGTGTGGTATAAAATAGTAACCTGAGTGCATTTTCTCAGTTGATATCTGGATGGCAGCCAGTAGTTGTAACACTAGGTATTAAATAATCTATTTTTCCTTTATAACATATTAAGTTCCCATATATATTTGGATCTGTTTCTGGAATTCCTATAATCTGCTTTTTTCTGTAGCAATACCATACCACTTGGCTATAATGACCTTAAAGTTCCAATATATGTTAGGATATGTAGTTTCTATCATCCTTGATTTTTAAAAGTTTCTTGGCTATTCTTGCATTTGTATTTTTCTCTATCAATTTTTAAATCTTAGAGAGGCAGAATAATTTACTAGCTTAGCTGGTGGGCCAGACCACCTGGGTTTGAACTTTGACTCTTCTGCTTATTAGTTATGTGACCTCGAGCAAGTTCCTTAACCTATCTGTACTTCAGTTTTCTTAATCTACAAAATGGGGATTATAGTAATAGTACTACCTCGTTGTATGTTGTGAGCACTAATGTATGTCAAATTTTGTAATAGTGTCTGGCACATAGAAAGCACTTGATAAATGTTAGCTTTGTGTGTTGTGAGCACTAATGTATGTCAAATTTTGTAATAGTGTCTGGAAAATAGAAAGCACTTGATAAATGTTAGCTATTATAATTTTCCAAAAGACAAACAAAAATACTGAGATTCTGATTTGAACTACACTGGGTTTCTTCATTAATTTGGGAATGATTTATAATTCTGCTACATTAAGTTTTCCCTTTTAAGGGAAATGTAACCTTTCACTTATTCAGATCCTATTTTATGTCCATCAATAAAATCTTCTCATTTTCCTTATATAAGTCCTATCCCTTTCAAGCTAAATTTATTCATGGGTATTTTGTGGGTTTCATATCTATTTTGGGTTGTCTTTATATAAAAATTACATTGTCTGCCTATAATACCTATTTTGACATTTATATTCTAATACTTCAATTGCTTATTTTCTAATTTTATTGTACTCTCAAGACTGATTAAATGGTGGAAATAAAGGATGTTTCCGAATTGCATTTTATTATAATGTGAATGCCTTTTAGAATTCCACCATTTAAGATGTTTATCCAGCTTGAGCTTTTTTTCCTACTATTAATTTACTTGGACTTTTGAAAAAATGGCTACTTAATTTTATCAAATGATTTTCAGCATCTATTGATAAAGTCACATGGGATTTTTGGTTTAGTTTGCTGATAGGTTTTTCTATTATTGAATTATCTAAATATTTCTGAATTAAACCTTACCTGGTATTATGGGCTTGTTCACACTATAGACAATCTGATTACACTCAAAACCATCCATTGTTCCTCACCACACCTGAGTCCATCTGTACTTCTTAGTGAGGCATTCACAGTCCTATTGTTTAATCCAAACAAATAATTCTAAACTGACATTGACTTTTCTGTTTCATAAACTCTGGACTATTTTTACTTAGTTTAATAGCAATTTCAGTTAAATAACTCCTATCCTCATCCCTTACTCTCCTGCTTTCCTTATTGTCCCGCTCAGACTTCAAGGATGATTTCATTAACACTTCATATCTTTCTTGTCCATGTGTCCTATTTTATCTCAAATGATATGAAATTGGGTACATGCAATATTTGCTCTTGTAGATGGGAAACTTTTAAAATCAGAGAACAGACTGTTTAAGAATCAGATTGAACATCTGGAGTTCATGAAGCAATATGATGGAGGCTATGAGAGGCAGATGGATGACTGCTGTCTCTGCCTTTAAGGACACATGACCTTGTGAGCAGGCACATGGATCTATAATGAAGTTGGCTAATCCATGGGCAGTTTGCCCTGGCTCTGTTTTTGTGTCCACGTGCAGCATCCAATCCATTTTATCTCATGAGAAACCCAAACATACCCTTAGAATCCTTCTCAATTCAATGCTCTAGGCAGCCACTACCAAATGATCAAAATTAGCACTAAAATGGAACTCCAGAGCTATAATAAAAGTCAAACTGTGTGGTAATGGAGATGTTAAGTCATTGGGAGAGCAAGAAAGTAAGACTGGTTTTGTGGGAGAAGAATCTAAAGAGACTAAGAGATGACAATGGCTCAGGGTCTGACAGTATGGGTAGTATGATGTTGACTGGGAAGAAGGGAGGGTTGGGTAAGGCAACATGAGACTACTGGTGAGTAGTCACCAGAGGGCATCACTGGATTGTGTCTAAAAGAGGCAGAAAGGAAGACGGATGGACAGCAACTCCAGGGCGAAGACAGTTTCAGTCTGTGAGCAACAGAGAACCGCTGCTGGTTTTTGAAGCGGAAAACAATGTTACCAGACCTCATTAAATAAGTATTTATTGCCCATATAATTCATGCTCTGGGTTAAGTGAACAAAAGACTTCTGTAAGATGGATGGGGGAAGACAACATTTGTGGATAAAGGCATTATCTAAAAAGTTTTCTAGCAGCCAGTTTAAGTCACAAGGGCCTGATCTGGTCAGTGGTAATGGAAAGAAAAGATGAATTTGAGAGGGATTCAGGAAATTCAATCAGCTGAAGTTGTCAACTGATGTGTCAACTGACGAGAAGTGGGAGATGTGAGAAACAGATAAATGAGTCACACAGAAGTTAGATCTTAGCTCCTGGGAGGATGATAATGCCAGTAGTAGAGAGGAAATGAGAGGAGGAACAGATTTTAGGCAGCTCCTGTGTCAAGCTCCAAGGATACCCACATCTCTATGAAAGAAGAAAATCAACAACTTAAGAATATCTAGAGAGACTTCTCCTCTCAGGCTCATTATAATAGTTCCAAGAAGAAAATCATTAGGCTGATTACGGAGGGATGCTAGAAGTAAATATACAACTTTATTGTAAAGTATCTCATTTAAATGCTTATTAAGTTTCTAAACATAAGGATGTATTAGGAAAGATGTGTCTGAAGTGCTAGAAACACAGATAGCTTGAAAATGAATTTTGTCATTTGCCATTTTAGTGAGTGACATGTCCAACCTGTTGTTTGTTCTAGTGATGTTTCTGTAGCCAGAAAACAGTCTTTTCACAGCACTTATCACGATTATAATGAGTTTATTAATCATGTGATCATTTCAATGCCTGCTATAATGTAAGCTCTGTGAAGGCAGAGGCCATGCCCATTTTGTTCACAGGTGTTGTCCTGGCATTTAATAGAGTTACTGGCAAAGAGCATGTTCTCAGTAAATATTTTTAGATGAATTAATCAAGATATTAATAACTGAAAAGAATTTAATCTGTTACTCTTCCAGGAGTTTTTGTATTTTCAGAGATCACTTAGAGAGAGAACACCATTGCAAAGGAATATCTGATGGGGTGAATCCTTGGCAAAATGAATACCCACATGGGGAGGACAATTAGACATTCTAGGAAGCTTTCTGCATTCCTCACTTACTATTCCAATATGGTTTATGATCTCAGACATTCTCAAATCAGAATATGACATGTAAGACACCTTTGATTAGAGTTCCTAGAATCTGGAATTTTAAAAAAGTAAAATGGACCTTTTTGTAGGCTTATATTCCCTTATGAAGTCTTTTGTGTTACTCCAATTAAAATTTCTCCTTTCTCTGCAAGCCCACTTTTTTTCTGTTCTCCAGCATAAATTTCTGGGTTCCAAATGGTCCACCAGAGAAACACTTAGGGATTAAGGAAATAAAGCGGAGAGAACAGCAGGCACTTTCTGGAATTAATTCCTCCTCTTCAGCTGCTAAGTTGATCTACCTTTTATCTAGCTATTTCCTAAGTATTCTAGTTTTGAGCATCTGCTGCAGAAAATATAGATTGGCTCACTCAACGCACATCCCAAGTCCCTTCTAGCTTTAGTTTCTGTATAGTAAGGAGGCTGGAAAGCCAAAATGTACATTTCCCACATTTCTTTGCAGCTAAGATTGTGACATGCCACTTAGGTTCTGCCAAAGAAATGTACTCATGTAGTACTTGGAGGTAGAAGCAATGATCATGAGGCTGAAGTGAGGCTGTACAAAAGGATCTGATTTTCAGGCAAGCTTGGTGGTAGAACCGTCTGGCAGTTTTAGGGAAGCTTTGGTGAATTTCTGGTGTTTCGTCCCTGGCATCATAATACCAAACACCAGGCAGCAGTAACAAAGGCATTTCCACTATAAGAGCTTTATAACGCGGTTGGTATTTTTCCAAACCATTGCTTCTACTTCAGCATCCACACCTGGTCTTCTGGCCCTCCCTTTCTCTTTAAACTAACTGAAGTGCATTCTGTGTTCTGCAAAAAAAGAACACTTCTCAAACCAGTGATGATAGTAGAAGAAGCAGGCAAGTGAAGTGGTCATTTGGGCTGGGTTATCTGACTAACAGAGGATGGGAGGCACAGAAATATCATGCAGTGGTAAAATGACTAAATAGTGTGTTCATTGGAAACAAAGAGCCTTCTCTAAGGCAAGGTTTTGGCAGAACAAGTGACCGCTGGGATAGAACTTCATGAAAGGTGCAGACTATGGGGTGTGCTGGAAAAGTTTAAAGGAAAAAAAAAAAAGATAACCACAAAGTTTTAAATTCAGAGTTTGAGGCATAGTTAGGGGATTAGGGGGTTTCTCTGGGAGCCTTCAATGAAAGTTTTGGGACTGATGCAAGGTTTGAAGTTATTTATAACATTGGTTAAATTCACAGCCTTATCAGGTCACTTATGGGAAAGTGAGAGAAACACTTCCCCATAAAGAAGTGGAAGAGTGGGACTCGGAAAATTTGACTGCCAGCATTTCGGAGGGTTATTATGATCACAACCTCTATACCCTCAGCTCTTCATTTTTGTAGAAGTTTCCTCTTCTGCTCCTGGCTTGCTTAGACTAAAGTAGATACCTTGCATGGTGATGCCAGATTTCCTTGCGCCTACCCCTTTCCTTCCTGATTTTATATAGAACAGTGGTTCTCAATCTTGGGGGCTTAGATTGGACCCCCAGAAAGTCTGGGGATGGACCCATGCTTAAGATTTTGTTTTCCTTCATTGCTCCTCTCATGATTTCAGTATGAAACCCAGCTTGACCCATTTTGCCAATTATAAAGGTAAATCTTTGAGAAGGCTTATATAAAAAATAAATCTCAAGATTTTTAAATTAACGTCATCAAATACTGGGGAATAGCTGGGGAATCAATGTCCCTGTGACTCTGGGCTCAGCTGGTTAGGAAGTCTTTTCACCGACATGAAGAAAGCTTCCACCAGAAGACATAATGGTGCTGATGAATTGGAAGTTGAGACTGCCATCTGGTTATTTTGAGCTTTCCAGTATAGGCAAAAAAAAAAAACCAAAGGGGTTACTCTGTTGGTTGGGATGATTCTTATTACCAATAAGAAATAGGATTGTGGTAACACCATACAGGGAAGGAGCGTATGTCTGGACTCTAGGGCATTTCCTTGGGAATCTCATAGTATAGCCCATGCCCAGTGGATTATGAAGTGGTTAAATTATTCCATATATGTTTCATACACTCACTGAGGTTCTAACTTTGTCTATCTTCAAAACCCACTTAAAGTTAAAAACTTCATGAAAGCTTTTACATATTTAATTTTTAAAAAATTAACAACCCTGTCAAGGATACCAAGAAATATCACTGAGGATTTCTATTTAGTCATTCCCAGTTTCTGCTTGACATCTCTCCTAGGTTCCAAGAAACTGAAAACATTTGCACATTAAAATCTCCATCAAATGGAAGTCAAAATGTCTCAAAATTTAATTTTTAAAAATAGATCTCAAAATTCACTAAGACCCTCTCATCTATGGACATTTGATCTTTGATAAGGCAGTCAAGCCAACTCACCTGGGACAGAACAGTCTCTTCAATAAATGGTGCCTAGAGAACTGGATATCCATATGCAAAAGAATGAAAGAGGACCCGTATCTCACACCCCATACAAAAGTTAACTCAAAATGGATCAAAGATCTAAACATTAGGTCTAAGACCATAAAACAGTTAGAGGAAAATGTAGGGAGATATCTTATGAATCTTACCATTGGAGGCGGTTTTATGGACCTTAAACCTAAAGCAAGAGCACTGAAGAAAGAAAGAAAGAAATGGGAGCTCCTCAAAATTAAACACTTTTGTGCATCAGAGAACTTCATCAAGAAAGTAGAAAGACAGCCTACACAATGGGAGACAATATTTGGAAATGACATATCAGATAAAGATCTAGTATCCAGAATTTATAAAGAGATTGTTCAACTCAACAACAACAAGACAGCCAATCCAATTACAAAATGGGAAAAAGACTTGAACAGACACCTCTCAGAAGAGGAAATACAAATGGCCAAAAGGCACATGAAGAGATGCTCAATGTCCCTGGCCATTAGAGAAATGCAAATCAAAACCACAATGAGATATCATCTCACACCCACCAGAATGGCCATTATCAACAAAACAGAAAATGACAAGTGCTGGAGAGGATGCGGAGAAAGAGGCACACTTATCCACTGTTGGTGGGAATGTCAAATGGTGCAACCACTGTGGAAAGCAGTTTGGTGGTTCCTCAGAAAGCTAAATATAGAATTGCCATACGACCCAGCAATACCATTGCTAGGTATCTACTCAGAGGACTTAAGGGCAAAGACACAAACGGACATTTGCACACCAATGTTTATAGCAGCATTATTTACAATAGCAAAGAGATGGAAACAGCCAAAATGTCCATCAACAGACAAGTGGCTAAACAAACTGTGGTATATACATACGATGGAATATTATGCAGCTTTAAGACAGACTAAACTTATGAAGCATGTAATAACATGGATGGACCTAGAGAACATTATGCTGAGTGAGACTAGCCAAAAACTAAAGGACAAATAGTGTATGGTCCCACTGATGTGAACCGACATTAGAGAATAAACTTGGAATATGTCATTGGTAACAGAGACCATCAGGAGATAGAAATAGGGTAAGATAATGGGTAATTGGAGCTGAAGGGATACAGACTGTGCAACAAGATTGGATACAAAAACTCAGAAGGGACAACACAATACTACCTAATTGTAATGTAATTATGTTAAAACACCAAATGAAGCTGCATCTGAGGTATAGTTTTTTTTTTATTATTTTTTTAAAATTTTTAAAAAATTTTCTCTCTATTATCGTTTTATTTCTTTTTCTGTTGTCTTTCTATTTCTTTTTCTAAATCGATACAAATGTACTAAGAAATGATGAATATGCATCTATGTGATGATATTAAGAATTACTGATTGTATATGTAGAGTGGAATGATTTCTAAATGTTGTGTTAGTTAATTTTTTTTTAATTAATAAAAAAAATATTCACTAAGATATGCCATTGAAGTATGCAAAGTTCAGTGATGTTCAAGGATCTACTTGCCAAGGGAACTCTATGAGCGGTTGGAGGACAACTCACCAAGTGACTTTAAAGGTAGAAACTCTTACACAGAGAAGGGAAAAACCATGGGTAATAACTCACTAGGGTTTAAAGGTCACAGTGCTTGACTTTCCCACCTGACAGAGAAGCTTATGCTTTATACCATGTAAATTTGACCTCCTCATCTCTTGTTCACAGCTGATTAGACTAGAGCTGGGTATCTGAACTAAAGGCACACGATGAATAGGTTGGTCAATGGTCTAGGCTATTATTTAGCATGCAAAGGTGATCTGGAACAAGTTCAGAAAGAAGAGAAAGTTAATAGCAGCTGCTAAAGCCAAAAGGTCATAATAGAGAGCTGGAGAAGCAATGATGAGCCACACATAAAAGTCAGGGAAGAGATGCTCTAAATTAGTAGGAGTACCAGGGGAAGAAATTTATAGTAGTGGGTGGAGAGTGACTTTCTTTGTAGCAGGACATACAGACAAAGACCAGCTAACCAAAGCAGAAGCATGATAATGGTTGGGCTTGAGAGTAAAGAACCGAAGGCTCCTTGCAGCTCTGGGACTGAGGTCTCATCCCCAGGCCTGGCTGGTCTGGTCTTTGTGCCCTCAGACCTGCATGATCCCTGACCACCTTCTTACCCACAGGACCCTGCAAGAGGTGGCATAAGCGAGTCCTTGACTCTTGCAACAGAAGGAAAAGAAAGGAAAAGAGCAAAGAGAGTAAGAAAAAGAAGAGTAGAAATAAGAAAGCCTCCAGGTGACACAGGAATTCCATGAGTGGTTAGAGTACAACGATACGGGAGAACACGAGCCACCTAGAGACGCTGCAGACAGCCACGACCCCATCACTCCCTCCACCATGGGACTGGGCAGTCATTATTCACGTTTACACACAGATGCTCCCGAGGCACTTACGTACCATGGAAAGATCAATGCATTTTAGTTACCAAGTGAGGAGAACTTAGTGTTTTAACAAGAACTGGGGGGAAAGGGTTGTGATTAGGGTGATCATATTATTTATCATCAAATCTCAAATACTTTTGAGAGTCAAAGGGAGTGCTGTTAATAATTGTGCGGGATAAATAAGCATAATCCAAGTCTATCCCAGGTACCCTGGGATGCACCATCATCCTAGTAATAGTACTTGATAAGTTAGTCTTGAGTGAATCAGGAAGACAAATAAAGCAGAACAATCTGATCCTCTGAGCATACTGAAGCTTGACTCTAACTTGTTTTAGAACTGAGCTACAGCCCCAGTTCATGTTTGGATTTTGATTTTCTAATAACCCAAACCAAACAAAAATGAGCTTATAAATACCAGGGTCCATTAAATGCAACATTTAACTGCTGCTGAAAAAAGTACAAAATTCAGAACTACTCCAGAAATGTCTTTTCTGGGACTCCCACAATGCCGATTACTCACCCTTGGCTTGGCCATTAAATTGACTGTTCTTTGCTGCATGACTTCATTATTGCTGATAACCTTTCCTCCTACACGTACAGTGGGTAAAATAGCCTGAGCCAAAGAAAGCAGATAATATTCTCTTTTCTCAAACCTATGCATGTGGAACAGAAGCCACGCCCCTTTGAAATTAAACCATGTAACCAGCCTTTGGGTTATAAAATGCAACATCTGATGATGCAAGTGCAGGTGTGATATCAGCAATTTAACTTCAGCCAAAAAATACTTTTACCCTTTTGGCACCTCTGTTTTCTAATCTTCAAAATAGGGGTAAAAGCTACCTTATAAGGACTGTTTCAATTATGAGACAAAATATGCAAAAGTACTTTGTAAATATAAGAAGTTACTGAAATGAAAGTAGTTATTTGGAGGTAGGTGATGGGCGAAGCTATTATAAAAAAGGGGAAAGCTTAAAGGAGTCAGGGTACAAAGACCTGGCTCAAGGCATAGTTATACCATTGAATTATTGTGAGCCAGAGAGAAAGGTTTTTGAGCTTTAGGGTCTTCATTTTCCTCTTCTTTAAAAAACAGATTTGTGAAATTTAAAAGAAATAATATATGTGACAGTGGTTTATAGGATCAAGTTACTTATCAATGCAAAAGTACATTCTTCCTGCTTTTTTCAATTTATAATATATATTATGTATATGTTACTGTTCATGTTCATTAATGTATAATCAGAGATTAGAAAGAAGATAGTAGATCATATTTGCGTTGACTCTTCTGCTTTCAGTACTAGTGCCTAATGACTGTTATCCTTATTATTTTACCAAAATAGTATTTGTCGGACTTGAAAGCATTATGCATTTTGTTAGTCTTCATTTTTCGGACCTTCTGACCCTTTTTTTTAACATAAAGCATTTGTTTATTATTGCTATAACCTATGCAAAATCTCTTAAAAAAAACAATTAGCCTTGATAACAGTAGTGTGATCAGAACCATTAGCCATGAATTTAGTTTGTTTTCTGTTGTTTCAGACACATGCACCGTCTACCTATAATGTGAACTCTATTATATGAGGAAGAAGATTGAACCTGGAAGTCACAAAAAGATGGCCTGACCACTTCCCTGGTCACCTGAACTTAGACCAATCACCTCCCCTCTCTCATCCTGTTTCCCCCTGGTGGTGTTGTTGTTTTTTAAAGGGGGGAGGGGCGGTGGATGGAGAGGAGGGGAGAGAAGAAACATAACCATTTGAGGATCAACTGAGATAATGCTGATAACTGAGACAACAAATGAGATTGCACCGTAAATTCTGGAGAATCAGGGTCATTAGTGACAGTGTTTATAACGCCGGCCAAGCAGCAAGAGGAATCACGGCTGAGCACACCATACTCAGCCTGCCTGACAGCTGGCCGGGAACCCTCAGTCCTGGGCAGGACAAAGGGTATTCAGAACCACGTCTCCAAATTCACTACGGAATCATCTGGTTTGACAAGCTACTTAATATGGATTCAACTCTACCCTAGAAACACTTTACTTTAATAGACATTTGTCCAGATGATAATAAAAAAGGCCAGGGTACGTGGGTGGTTCGGTGGTAGAATGCTCACCTTCCATGCAGGAGACCCAGTTTGATTCCCAAACCATGCACCCCACACCCCCCACCCCCCAAAAAGGCTATTACACAGCAATTCAGTGAGCTTTACCTTGCTCAAGAATAATGCATACAGTTACAAATGAGAGGTTAAAACACTGTATTGAAGGCCTAGAAATACAAACATCACATAAATAAGGGTTCACATTAACTGCTGGAATTTCATACACATAAATAACAATGTAAAAATAATAGTACTTTGTCAAAGTAAAGGAACAAGACGGGCTTGTTTTTGCTTGTTAATCTTCATCAGCACACTAAAAGGAGATTAATTCCAAGGAGCTTCTGTGCAATTTTTCTTTTTTTTATTTTCTGGTGAATCCCAAGAACATCCTTCTTCTCCGAGAAAACCAAAATGCATTAAAAAGGGCAGAGCTGCCAGCAAATAAAACAACTCCAAAAGGAACAGAGTTGTCATAACATACTAACTTCTTAATTGATGATACCTTCTTGCCTTGAATGCCTTCTGCCAATTTGTGTCTTAATAGATTCGACCAGGTCTATTATTTTCAAAATATTTAGGCAATCTTGCATGGGAAACATTTTATTTTGGAGCACTTCAGTTTCTGATAGTATAACAATCTCGGAAAGAGAAGTTTGTGTAACAGAGCTTCTCTGTTGTTATGTTTGGTTCTAAATATTTGAATTTTGCTGGAGAGTCTACTTCTAGCACTTCCATGTGTTCATATCAACAAAATTGGCAATGTACAAATCCATAGCCTCACCAGTTTTTATGAAACTAAAGCAAAGAAACTTGCTCATTATTAGACTTAAATCTTTATTTCCTTTGGAACAATTTTATAGTGTTTTTTTTTTTTTTCTGTGAATTACAATTATTCTTATTTGGGTTTCTTTTTCTGAACCCTATTATTTCTTTCACAGTTCACTCCAGGCAAAACCAAAGAACAAAAGTAATGTTTCAGTGTTTCTATAAGGTATTAACTTCATAGAATTGATGAGGTATCAATTTCCTATCAATTCTCTCAGCAAAATCATATAAGTATCTTTTTTTTAGCCCTTTCAAAACATTTTTTATTGTGAAATATGACATATACATAAAAAAACGATAAATTTCAGAGTACATTTTAACAAGCAATTACAGAACAAATTTAACTATGGTATGGGTTCAGTTCCACAGTTTCAGATTTTTCCTTCTAGCTGCTCTAAGACACTGGAGACTAAAAAGAAATATCAATATAATGATTCAGTGGTCATGCTCATTTGTTAAATCCTATCTTCCCTGTTACAACTCTTCCTTCTTCTTCAATCCTTCTCCCAATCCTTAGGGATATTTGGGCAATGACTATTTGAACTTCTTCAAGTTAAAAGGGGTGTCAACATTATGGGTAGGGGATGCAACTGGTTGATGCTCTTAGAGAGACTGGTAACTCTGAGTTTCAGGGCTCATCTGGCTAAGGAACCATCTGGAGGCTATAGGTTTCCGAAAAATAAACTTAGCGAATGAAACTTCTATTGAGTCTCAGGCAGAACCTTGGGTATTTTCAGGAAACCTACTGGGTTTGCAGGAATACTACTGGTTGGGGCTTGGCATCCCACGGCAATTAGCAGTATCTAGCTGAAGCTTGCATAGGAATCATCTTCAGAATAGCCTCTCAGCTCTATTTCAACTCTCTTAGCCACCAATACCTTATTTTGTTACATTTCATTTTTCCCGTTTGGTCAGGTAGGCACTGTCGATCCTGCAGTGACAGGGCCAGGCTCATCCCTGGGAGTCAGGTCCCATGTTGCCAGGGAGACTTACACCCCTGAGAGTCATGTCCCACAACATACGAAGGGTAATGATTTTACTTGCAGAGTTGGGCTTAGAGAGAGAAGCCACATCTGAGCAACAAAAGAGGGTCTCTGGAAGTAACTCTTAGGCATAATTATAGGTATAGGCTTATTAGAGAAATTTCTCTATTAGAGAAGTAAGTTTCTTAAGACAAGCCTCAAGATCAAGGGCTTGGCCTATTGACATGGGAGTCCTTCATGTTTGAGAGAGCATTAGGGATTTTCCAGGTAGGAAAGTTTAATAGTTGCATATTTTTTATTCAGTCTCTCAAGGGATTTTGCCAACACTTTTAAATTATCTGCCCAACATATTCTGGAATGTATCCAGATATTACATTAAGCTATACAGAACTGCAAGACTTCATTCCCAAGTCTAGGCCTCATGTGCTTAGGTTGTTAAACTGAACTAGCCAGACAGGTTGTTAGATTGTGTGTTACAGAATATTTAGGTTTTGGACAAAATAAAGCTCTCTTCCTTTTGTCTCATACAGTCGATGAAGTTCTAAAATATAGGCAATACCACCCTTTACCCTGTATTCTGATTCACCTTAGTCCCAACCAGATTAGCTTCGTTCTTATTTCTTATTAAAGCCTGATCTCTTTTTCGGCTCTTTTAACAGTTGCTGTGTGTAGCAATGCTGATTTTCAGAGCTGCAGAACTCCAGCTCTGAGTCTTAGGCGTCAACAGGTCCCCAAAGTTCCAGGAAAATACCAGGTTATGGACCTATAGCAGAGAATCTCAGAATTTAGAAATAACACTTAAAGTTCAGGCATAAATGTGACTACTTTAAGAGCTAACAATCTAGTCCCCAATTTTCTTATAAGATTTTCTAAAACAGAACATACAATATTTACTCTTTTGTTTCTGGCTTATTTTAATGTCCTCATGGTTCATTCCCCTGGTTACGTGCCTCATGACTTTGTTCCTTTCTGTGGCCACACAGTATTCCGTCATACTTATACACCACAATTCACCCTTCTTCTTCTCAGTCAATGTCCCCTTCGGCCACCTCCACCCTTTGGTCACCATGAATAATGTCGCATAAAAATCATGTGCAAATGTCTATTCAAGCCCCTGCTTTCACGTCTTCTGAGTATATTCCAAGTAACAGGATGGGCTAATCATATGGCGACCGTATATTAATCCTCCTGTGAATTCGCTACATTATCCGCTGGAGGGGCTGCCCTATTCTGCTACCCTATCGCCATTGACCAGGTACACCTCTCTCCACCTTTTCTCTAGCACTTGAATCTTTCTGTTCATTGATTTATTTTGAATCTGTAGATTTTGTTCAGATAAGCTCATATAGCATATACTCAAAATTATAAATCCAAAATAAGAAGTCAGTGTTTCACAGTATCCTTACTTAGTTGTACAATCATTATCAGTCTCAGTTTTAGACAATTTTCATTGCTCCAAAGAGAAAAATAACAATAGACACACCCACACCAAAGAGAAAATCCAAACTTCCCTTAACTCTTGCGCTGTCCCCCACCCAACTATTTACCCCTGGTATTACTGTGGTCCTAATGATGCCTTCCTGTTAAATAGAGATCGTAGCATGCAATAAGTAACTTTTCCCATCTACCTCTCAATTATTAACCCTTTGTACAAGTGTCATACCTTTGAAGTGGATCGTGCCAGGCTTATTAATATTTGTAGTGCTAATTAGTGAGGTTAATGGCTGTGTAATTTTCTTTTCTTTGTACTTTTCAAAAGTTTTCCAATTATCTACAAACGCATTTTACATATTGTTCTAATAATATAAAGACTTTCATACTGTTTTTGGTTACTTCAATCCTTTGATGACTATATTAAGGATATGAGAGAATGGAGTTTCATAAAATTCCTTGGATTCAATAAGTGTCTTCACATGGGGCAAGGCATATCAAAATGTCACTCCCATTTACATATGAGTTTAAAATGACACTCATATTTTATCCCTTTAAACCATCTCAAGGTTAGAGATGCACAGCTGTCGGTTGAAAAAGGATTTTATATACTCAGCTGTGCAAATAGCAAGCTATTCCTAGTAAGTATAACCAAAGCACAAACTGCCCATGCAGTAAACCACACAGAGTATTCCTCAATGAATATTGTGATTTTATGTCATTTAACATTGTTTTGCAAACCATGGTATAAGAAATTATTAAAAAGTTTTTTGAGCAACAGAATTAATAATGTAAGTACTGTATTATAACCAAGAATATAAAATAAATTTCTATGAGTCCATGCTGGTATAAATATAAGATTGAATAAATAAACAAATGAACAGAAGAGACAAAACTACCATGCAGAGAACTCTAAATAATTGATGCAGAACTCTCCCATCAAGACGGCGGAGTATAACGCCCACCTCTTAATTGTGGGCTGTGCACATAATGACTTCCTTCCAAATCAAGGCATCATCAAGGTGATGCTTTCTTCGCTATCACTGATTCCTGGCTCCTCTGCCACATGGCAAGGTCCACGGCAGCATCTGCTGGTCTTGTCCTTTCCTTCAAGGTTGCATTGATTTCACTTCTTGCTTCCGTGGCTTGCTTTCTCTTTGTCTGAATTTCATTCTCTTATAAAGGATTCTGGTAATAGGATTAAGACCCATTATTCTAGTTTGCAAGATGCCAGAATGCAATATACCAGAAACAGAATGGCTTTTAAAAGGGGGAATTTTTAAGTTGCAAGGTTTACATGCCCTAAGGCTGTGAAAATGTCCAAATTAAAACAAGGCTATAGAAGAGTCCAATCTAAGGCATCCAGGTAAAGACACCTTGGATCAAGAAGGCCAGTAAAATTCAGAGTTTCTCTCTCAATTGGAAAGGCATATGGCGATCATGATGTCTGCTGGCTTTCTCTCCAGGCTAGTTTCACGAAGCTCCCCCAGGGGTATTTTCCTTCTTCATCTCCAAAGGTCCCTGGTTGCGTGGGCTTCTCATTGGTCTTTTCAAAATGGTTCCCTCTTAAAGGGCGTTAGTAAGCAAACCCCACCTTGAATGGGTAGAGATGCATCTCCATGGAAACCATCTAATCAAAAGTTACCACCCACAATTGGGTGGGTCACATCTCCATGGATAGTCAAAAAGCTTCCACCCAGCAATATTGAATGAGGATTAAAGGACATGGCTTTTCTGGGGCACACCACAAATTCAAACTGGAACACCCATCCTGAATAAGATGGGTCACAGCTTAATTGAAGCGGTCTCATCAAAAGGTCCTATGTAAAATGGATTTACACCCACGGGAATGGATTAGATTTCAGAACATGCTTTTCTGGAGTACATACAGCTTCAAACCTCCACAGTACCCTTGATGGGATGTAATGAGAATAACACTTTACCTCTGCGGTCTTCCTTCTAAAAGTCCCAAACTCCTGTCTAACCACAAGAAAAGCATCAAACAAACCCAAATTGAAGGGCATTCTATAGCACACCCAACCAATACTTCTCACAACTTTCAAGATCATCAAAATCGAGCAAAGTCTGAGAAACAATCACACCCAAGAACAGCCTATGAAGATATGACAAAGATAATGTGGAAACGTGGATGAAAGCATGTAATAGAAAAGGACTAGCTAACTAACTAAGGAAATCTGAATAAAGTATGGACATTAGTTAATAATAATTTATTATAGTAGGTTCATTAATCATGACTGACTAATGCAAGATGTTAAAATAGAGGAAACTGGGGGGGGAGGGTATATGGAAACTCTGTTCTATCTTCACAACTTTACTGTAAATCTAAAATGATTCTAAAATAAAATCATCTGTAAAAGTCCTTATATATCTAATTTTATTGTACAAGTAACCTACTATTTGGTAGGAGCGACCGTTCTAATTTGGTCTTTGCTTAGTAAGATAAACTTCATAGAAGACTGCATTAATAAAAATTTTCAATGATTGGAGAAGCAATTATCTGCAGCTAGAAAGGTGATGAGTGATTTATCAGCCTAACCTTCCTTACCGTGCCCTTTTCCCTTTTGATGTAATAGCTCTAGCACTGATGGATCACATAGGTTGTCTCAGTTATCTCATAGATGAAAAACTGAGGGTGATGCATTTAAGGGATCCAATTATACATTAATTAGGTTTAATCAAAATAATTCTTGAGTACTGCTGATATGAACATTTTTTTTTTTTTTTTTTTTTTAAAGAGAGAGGGAGGAAAGGAAGGAAAGACAGAGAAGGAAGGAAGGATGGAAGGATGGAAGGGAGGAAGAAAGGGAAACATCTTTAAACATTTTCTTGTTTTATTATATTTTGTTTGTTTGTTTGTTTTTTACATGGGCTGGGGCCGGGAATCGAACCGGGGTCCTCCGGCATGGCAGGCAAGCACTCTTGCCCGCTGAGCCACCGCGGCCCGCCTGATATGAACATTTTAAGTCCAGGTAACTGTGAGAGTGATGATAGTACTGACTAAGCATTAGGCTAAAAGTTACAAGACTTGGGTTTTATTTCAGTTCTTCCCTATAACTACTTTATTAGCTTAAGTAAATAACTTTCCCTTTTAGAACCTCAATTCCTCATCTATATAGAAAGAGGAAGTTGATCTATATTACCATTATGCTAATTCTTAGTTCTTCCTCTCATATTTATAAAAAAAATCAGGAAGTGAATTAGCCACCTGAAACTACATGGCTTTTTTTTTTTCTTCAATCATGTTTTTATTGAGATATAATCATCTTAAGTGTACAATCAGAGGTCCACAGTATCATCATAAAACATAAAGTGTGCATTCATTATTACAATTGATTTTTGAACATTTTCATTACTCCCAAAACAATAAAAATTAGAATAAAAGTAAAATAGAAGTAAAAAAATAAAAGTAAAACAACCCATAACTCCCTACCACCCCTCACTGTTTATTTATTTTTTATCTTTTATTTTCTTAATCATATATCCACACACTGGGTAAAGGAAGTGTCAGTCACAAGATTTTCACACTCACACATTCACACCTTAAAAGCTCTATAGTTATTTAATCATCTTCAAGAACCAAGGCTACTGGATTACAGTTCAACAGTTTCAGGTATTCCCCTCTAGCTACTTCAGTATGCCCCAAAATTGAAAAGGGATATATATACTGCATAACTAGAACCTCCAGAATGACCTCTTGACTCTATTTGAAATCTCTCAGCCACTGAAACTTTAGTTTGTTTCATTTCTCTCTAACCTTTTGAAAACTCAAGAAGGCTTTCTCACTTGCCTGTTTGCCAGGGCCAGGGTCACTCTCAAGAGTCAGGTCCCACGTCGCCAGGGAGATTTCTATCCCTGGGAGTGATGTCCCATGTGTGTGGGAGGACGGTCAGTTCACTGCCAACGTGGAATTGGCTTAGCGAGAGAGGCCACATCTGAGCAACAAAACACGTTCTCTGGGGGTATCTCTTTGGCATATTCATAAGTAGGTTTAGCTTTTCCTTTCCAGGAATAAGTTTGATAAGGACAAGCTCAAAGATCAAGGGCTCACCCCATCAAATCAGCAGTCCCTAACGCTTATGAGACTCTCAGGTCTTCCCCCAGGTAGGGAAGTTTAATATTTCCACATTTTTCCCCAGTCCTTCCAGGGGACTTTGCAAATTTTTTAGTCTTCTTTCCAGCTTACTCCGGAACTACATGGCATTTTAACTTCTAAGAATCTACTTAAACAATTTTACTTAGCTAAAAATTCACATCAATGCTATCAAAAGGAGGACTGGAAGTGGTTAAGGAAAACACACTTTAAAATTTTAATTTCAGGGTAGGCCATGGTGGATCAGTGACAGAGTTCTTGCCTGTCATGCTGGAGACCTGGGTTCATTCCCATTGCCTGCCCATGTGAAAACAAACAAACAAAAAAAATTCTAATTTCAAGGGTTCTTAAATCATAGATTTCGACTCTTTTTTTTCATGAGAAAGTTATTTTCTCCTGTTCTTGTTACTTCAAGTAATTTATAGCATGCTTTTTGGCTTCTAATAAAATATTGGTATTATTAAGTAAACTTATTAACTTGATATTATTTCAGGATAAGGTCCATTACTTCAAGTAATTTATAGCGTGTTTTTGGCTTCTTATAAAATATTTTTGGTATTATTAAGTAAACTTATTAACTTAATATCATTTCAGGATAAAGTCCATTATTCAATGCATGTAAAAACCAGGGGCCTCCCTCCCCCCTCTACATGGGATATGACTCCCAAGGGTGTAAACCTCCTTGGCAACGTGGGACAGAAATCCTGGGACTGAGCTGGGACTTGGCATCAAGGGATTGAGAAAATCTTCTCAACCAAAAGGGGGAAGATGAAATGAGAAAAAATAGTGTCAATGGCTGAGAGATTTCAGAGTTGAGAGGTTATCCTGGAGGTTATAAAATTCTATCGTAAAAAAATTTTTTTTTAATTCCAAATATTCAAACACATCCTTTCATTTTACAACAAGAAGTTTCCCATTTCGTTTTTTTTTTTTTTTTTTTTAAAGAGAGAGGAAGGAAGGGAAGGAAAGACAGAGAGAAGGAAGGAAAGATGGAAGGAAGGAAGGAAGAAAGGGAAACATTTTCTTGTTTTATTATATTTTGTTTGCTTGTTTGTTTTTTACATGGGCTGGGGCCGGGAATCGAACCGAGGTCCTCCGGCATGGCAGGCAAGCACTCTTGCCCGCTGAGCCACCGCGGCCCGCCCCCCATTTCGTTTTTAAAGCACTTTTCCATCTCTACATCCTACAGCTCAATCTCTGCACTAACAATGAGTTTAAAAAACAGAGCTCCACCTGGGAGCTCAGCAGCTCACCTTCTATAGAAGTTCTAGTTCAAACTGCAAAAGCCTGCAAGGCTGGACTCTTATCTCGGGTTGTGAATCTCACTGCCTCCTCAACTGAGAGGTTAGAACAGCTGCTTTTGTGGGTTCAAGCAGCAGTTTGAGAAGTTTCCCACCATCTATAAGCAGTAGACCTACATGCATTTTCACCACCAGTGGCCTATTATTCTAATGCCAGTAAGAAAGAGTTTGTTTAAACAACCACATTAAAAAGCTATTAGGCCTATTTATTGGGCCAATAAACATATTAACTCAGTGTGATTATCAGGTATGCACTGTACAAAGGTTTTAAACATTTGGCAATTCCCACTACTTCATATGAAACTGCCAGGACTGAGCAATAAACAAATATAAATGGCATCACATTTCCAGAAAACAGGGGAAGATCTAGGAATTTGCTCTCTTTCTGGAATCATGATCTGCAGATGATAATAGGAAAGTGAGAAAAAAAAAAAAACAGTTTAAAGCACAACAGTCTGGTATACCATCCTCTTGTTAAAGACAATCCATTTCAAATACTTCCTCTAATCTCAGGAGAAGGAAAAGAGACTACTGCTTACACGTACAGATGCGAGCACCACAATGGAATTATAAAAAATGTGTATCTTAAGGTCTTGTTTCCTTATAACAAATGCACTGGCTCTATACTCCAAACAGTACCTAAAAGCAAATGCACAAAGTAAAAATTTCCATCTCCCACTCAATCTCAGTGCTTCTCCCAAAGGGGACCAACACCAGCATTTTCTAGCATATCCTTTAAGAAAGAAAATTGGCACATATTTTTTTAATGGACAGATATAGAAATGAACATATGTATATAATATTCTGCACTTTAGTTTTTCATATAGTAATCTTTTGGCAATTTTTTTCTGTTGGCACATGCAGATCTGTCTCATCCTTTCTAACAGACTGATAGTATTCTTTTAAATGCATGCCCCATAATTTACTTAGTCAACATTTTGTTGATGGACACTTAGGTTTCTAGTTATTTTTTCTTTCCTTTTTTTTGAAGATGCTTTTTTGGGGGGGTTGGGGGGAGGTGCACCATCTTGGAATTGAACCAGGTCTCCTGCATGAAAGGTGAGCATTCTACCACTGAACAACCCGTGCACCCCTCTTTCCTTCTTCTTAAATATGATTACAAGCAATGCTGCAAGCCATGTCTTATAAAAACCCTGGTGTACATTTCTGTGATGAGCTAATGGGTAAATTCCCATCAATGGATTTGATTGGTCAAAAGACTGTATGATAGCAATTGTGAGAGAAAGTGCCAAATCACAACCCTCCAAAAAGATCCTAACGATTTACCTTTCCACTAACAAGGGCTGAGAGTTCCCCTTTATGTCCACCAAAATAAATTCTATCTGATATTCCCAATGAGTCAGTCTTCTGCAGAGGGTCACAGTTAAAGAAAAGCGAAATGGGAAATTCTGTTATTTACTTGCATCTATCAAGCATTAAAAAATGTAACCTAATTTATAACCTAGTTTAATACTATTCAAAATTGTCTTCTTCTCTTCCCAAACTCCTATGGACTGATCCACCCCTAGATTCTCTCCCATGCCACCCCCTAAGTAGTACCTCCCACTGGTATTCACACTTTCCCCTAACCTCGCCAGCAAGGTTGACTTTCCTCTTCTAGAGACACCTGCACCCCCATCTTCCCTTCCCCCACCCCCACCGCAACCTTGACCTCCAATGCCCTGATTACGTAGCTCCATTTAATCTTTCTCATTCTCGTTTCCTCTGCAGTTGTGGAGAAGAGGGAGGAATGGAGTGGAAATGCTGCACATGCTGGGCTGGGGTGTCGGGATCACTCATCTCTTCACCGGTGGTGGTCTGTCATACATATTTTAAAATCCTTGCCATTCTTATATCTTTTAAAAGGCACTTTCTAGTTTTGTTTTGCATGTCCTCAATGACTAGTGAGGCTGTCTTTCATATCTACTAGTCATTATGTATTCTTTGTTTATTGCTTGTACATAGCCTCCATTCTTTGTTATTTTCAGTTAAGCCCTTTTTAATTGACTAGTATATGCTGTTTATAAATTAGTCAGTAAATGCTGCCTCTCTAAAGGGCAGGCTTCACATAGGGTGGGGTTGGGAACCAGGGGATAGACCTTTAGAGTGATTCTTACACAGTCTTCTCACCCTTTCTAGCTCTGCCTACTGTTCTAGTTTGCCAGCTGCTGGAATGCAATGTACCAGAAACAGAACAGCTTTTAAAAAAAGGGGAATTTAATAACTTGCAAGTTAACAGTTTTTAGGTCATGGAAATGTCCCAAATTAAAGCAAGTCTATAGAAACGTCCAATCTAAGGTGTCCAGGAAAAGATACGTGGGTTCAAGAGGGCTGATGAGATTCAGGGTTTCTCTCTCAACAGGAAGGGCATGTGGTATACATGGTCTTGTCTGCTAGCTTCCTCTCCAGGTCTCTTGCTTCAGGAAGCTCTGCTGGGGATATTCATCTCCAAAGGTCGCTGGCTGGTAGACTCTCTGCTTCTTGTGGCTATGTTGTTCTCTGCTCTCTCCAAATCTCCTGGCTTTCTCTCTTGTCGCTATCTCTGAATTTCCTGCTTTTTCTAAAATTTCTTTTATAGGATTCCAGTAAAGTAATCATGACCCACCTAGAACTGGTGGAGACAGTCTCCACCTAATTCTGTTTTACACCCACCCTTGAGTGAGTCACAGCTCCATGGTGATAATTTAATTAAAGTTTCCAACATTCAGTCAATGAATAGATATTAGCAGAAACAGCTGCCTTTACACAGTAGGATTAGGCTTAAAACATGGCTTTTCTAGGGTACATACATCCTTTCAAACCAGCACACCTAACTAAATGCTGCATCATTGTGACCTTTGACAAAAATGTCTTTCTGCCAAGAGCTATTTGGCAGATATTTCCTGGACAGGCCAACAGAATATAGTTTACTCAGGGAAAAAAAAAAAACTGTGTGGAAGGGTGATTCCCTGCCTATCTCTGTGCAAAGCAGAATAATTCTTTGTGCTATAGGGAGGGACTACCCATCCTAGTGTTTTATTGTTATCACCAGTGGGGGGAGGGGCATAGCATAGATTGAGGTTTTGGGAGGACCTGCTCAGAAGTTGCATCCAGGTGGGAGAGAAAGTGATTCTAGAGGGCAGAAGCATTGTGTATTAGTTTCCTAGAGCTGCCACAAACTTGGTGGCTTAAAACACCAGAAACTTATTTTCTTGAATCTGGAGGGTGGAAGTCTGAAATGAGGATGTAAACAAGGCAGCACTCCCTCCAGGGGCTCTAAGGGAGACAATTTTCTTTACCTTTTCCAGCTTCTGGTGGCTCCAGATGTTCCTTGACTTGTGGCTGCACAAGTGGGACCTATCCCTGTCTTCACATGGTCTTCTCCTCCTCATTGTGTCTTCTCTTCTGTCTCTTATAAAAACACTTGTCATTGGATTAAGGGCCCATCCAGATAATCTCATCTCAAGATCCTTAACTTTATATCTATATCCTTTTGTCTTTTTCTTAACCAAATATAAAGTCACATTCATATATTCCAGGGACTAGGATGTGGACATAACTTTTGGGGGGCCACCATTCAGCCCACTCCATGGTTGAGTTAATTTCTTTCCATCTGAAGAATCTACCAGTGATTCTGTGGAGCCACTGGAAGAAGGCAGGGTAGGTGGCCAGGCTATTCCTGCCCCTTTCTAGCAGGTAGCAGAGGAAGAGCAGTTACGCCTGGGCAGAACAGAGTATTGCCATTCTGTAAATGTTTTGTGCCCCAGGTGTGCCCTTCAGCCCTCCTCTTATTTAGCTTTATACTCCATCACTTGATTTAGATCTTCTAAGTTCCAGGCCCATTGAGCCAACTGCTTACTTGACATTTTTGTTTGGATGTCTTATAGGCAACTCAAAGCTTAGCATGTCCAAAACTCCCTTCTGGATCTTTCCACCCAAATCTACTTCCCACTTGTATCTCCTCCCATTCTTCAAGTCAGGGGAAGGGTTTACCATCCTTTGGGTTTTTCTCGCATCATCCTTTTCTGCACCTTTCGCCCGAATCCTCTCATCACACCTATCAACACGTACTGCTGAGTACACTTCCAAGACATGTCTTAACTCTTCTTCTTTCCACACCCATTTCAACTCGCCTAATCCAGGCTACCATCATTTCTAAATGGAATTAGTGCCTTCTAAAGGCAGCTCCTCCTTCCACTCTTGCCCTTCTATTGCTCAGCCTTGCCAAAGGAGTTAAAGTGATGATCAAACATAAAAATGATAACGTCATTCTCCTGCATAAAACTTTTCTATAGATTTCCAAGCACTGAGAACTCCTCATCTTGGTTTATGAGGTCCTGTAGAATCCTTGCACCACCAATTTCACCTTAAGCCACTATCCCCCTCTCACTACATGATAGCTGCCATGGCCTTGTGAGAGATTCGTGCTCCTGTTCATTAGGTACTTCGCACAAGCTGGTCCTTCTGCTTAGAATCTTCTCCCTCAGGCTTTTTGCATTACTGCCTCTTTCTAATCCTGGAAGTCTCAGTTTATGTCATCTCCTCAGAGAAGCCTTCCATGATTACCATCCTAAAAAATTAACTGTTATTCTTTATCACAGCAACCTGATGTTTCCTTTATACAACTCATCACAATTTGGAAATTATTTATGAGTTGACTTGGTTTTAGTGGATTTTATGTCTGTGGTTATCCTCTTATAACTCTTGCTTTGATTGTAGCACCTGTTACTTAAGTACTTAATAAACATTTGCTGAATGAATGAAGAAATGGCTTTAGGAGTCGCTGAAAGATAGAGGGCTAGTACTCTGGAACATGAGAACATACTTTTTAAAAAAGGAACAAAAGCTCAACATCTGGACAGTGTCTCAGGATTTAGTGAAGTGAAACTTCACCAAGGAAAGGAGTTGAGAATCATCAAGGAAAGGGTGTGCGTTCAGTGGCTGTATGTGAGCCAAATGACATTCAAAGGTAGTGGTGGCTCCATCATTAGATATGGAATCTTTATCTAACATGCAAACACATATCTAACAGCTGATATATGGTAATTTCGATATTTAAAGTTCTCAAAATAATCCTATGATAAAAGTGTTCATTTTGTATTTCAGAAACAGTATATTATAGTGGTTAAGAATACAACTCTGTAGCCAGACTGGGTGCATTTGGAGAGAATGGACTCTGAGAACATGCCTTTCAGCAACATCAAACACCACGGGCCCAACCATACGAAGGAATTCATGGAAACGTGCAGAGATGCTTTAATGTCATTGCTATTATCACCCTGAAAAGAATTCATGTGAAAGGCTAATTAGTCATGCATGCAATTCTTTAGAAGATGCATAGAAACCCCGAACAAAAGTATGGTCAACTGAATGAATGTGAAATCTATATCAGCTCTTGCAGCTAAGCTCATAATTGGACTGCTCCATCAATACCTCCAAAGATAGAGCCTTTAGAAATAAATGTTACTATTATATTAACTTTTATCTTGGATGTTGCTTCATCATGCTAATAATCTCCCTATTGATTTTCCTCAAGCTTCAGGAAGAAATGCTAAAATATTCAAAGACTAAAGAATAAATGAATATGAGTACCAGCATAAATACTGTCTCACAACTTTCCCTTTAAAAAGTCAAGTTAGAAGTGTTTTAAGGAATCATTAGGTATTCACAGACATGGTCACATCTTAGGAGAAGCTTTCCTGACTATCCCTTTTCTAATTACCTCCTACCCTGATTCCAACACGTCCTGCAGTTAGTTAAATTTTCTCTGTGCTATGTCAATATTCACTTCTATTGTTGTGCCGTTGTATTTTAATTCTTGACTGTATATGTCTATTTATCCTACCGGGCTGTGAATTTCTAGAAACCAGTGCCATGGTTGACTCATTTTTGCAGGTACTTTGGTTAGAGGTTATCAAATTGGTTTGCATTTCATGAAAGACTATACTTATGTTAAATAGCTGATATCTAATGCAGCATTTCAAATGGAATTCCTACTGGTATGTAAGCTCTTTGAGGATAATGATTTTTAATCTGTTTCACTCCTGTATGTACTTAGAATAATGTCTGACACCTTAGGTGCTCAGCATATACTGAGTGAATGAATAGAGGAGATATCTATAGCCTCAAGTGCTATTTATGGTTCCTATATCATAACAGGCCTAAGCATGAACCAAAGGTTGCAGAACTATATGTAGATGAAGTCCTTGAAGACCATTCATTTTTCCCATGTACTAGTCTCCATTTTTCTTGGCACACCATCAGTGAGTGAGAATACAGACCCATGCTGAGTTATATCTCTTTGAGTGAGGAGAACTCAAGTTTACAAAGTGCTTCATTTAATACCCCTGTCATGACTTAATTTACTGAGTGCTTGATTTACAGCTCCAAAAACTGAATTGGTCTCCCAGCACTTCAAAAATCAGCTTGAGACCAAGGGCACCAAGTAAGTTTTCTTGCAGTTGCATAGGTGGTAGAAGACGGACTGAATTTTCTTCTCGGGGTACTGAGGATTTGTTCATTGAGAGCAGAAATTAATCTGTGCATCGCATCCCCTAAGGTGTGAGGAATATGAGAATAATTGCAAGCCTCAACATTTTTATTTTCACATTAATTGTATGAAGGGAAGAGACTTAAAATGTCAACATTGATTGGCATTAACCAGAGAGATATTTTCATTTTGCAGAAAAGATGCCTAATGTGGCCACAAAGTGACCCTAGACCTGCATCCCTGTGGCTGCTGCGACACTGCACTTCTTAGTGCCTCACTCTACCCTGGCTAAGTGGTCCATGGGGCACTTCTCAGCACCATGACATGGGTTCACACTGCTCTCGGGCTGTTTCTCTTTGACATGGTCAGTTTACCTTTTAATTTATTTATTTATTTATTTTTATTTTTTTATTTTATTTTTTTTTAGTTTACCTTTTTAAAGTGAACTCTGGGGAAGAGATGCTTGTCCCCTAACTCCTGACTGGTAGCATCTGTGGTGACTGACCATATGGCTGATGACTACTGAAATATTA
This sequence comes from Tamandua tetradactyla, assembly GCF_023851605.1. NCBI lineage: Eukaryota > Metazoa > Chordata > Mammalia > Pilosa > Myrmecophagidae > Tamandua > Tamandua tetradactyla. Next base: position 36,160,663 of record NC_135347.1, on the reverse strand, counting down.
AGCCCACACTTTGAGTAAGGCCATTCTCCAAAGCAAAGCAAGGCTGTGATGTCCTTTAAAACACCAGTGAGGTGGACACAGATAAAAACGAGGAACTTTCTTAATATTGCCTTTGAATAAAAGCTAGTAGTTCTTCTTGACTTCATAATAAATATACATACAAATATATATATATATATATATATTTGTTTGTTTGTTTGTTTGTTTGTTTGTTTTTTGCACGGGCAGGCACTGGGAATCAAACCCAGGTCTCCGGCATGGCAGGTGAGAACTCTGCCTGCTGAGCCACCATGGCCTGTTCTGACTTCATAATAATTTGAGACAAGAAGATTTAAAGAATAAAAAAGTAAAAAACCCTTAGCATTGTGTCCTTCTGTGAAAATACCATGTAACTCCTATAAAGTTACAAATGATGACAAGACACATTTTAGGAGGCTGACAACCTACTCAGTGGACAGGCATACCTAAGAAATATTGTGAAGGTGGTTTTAGACCACTGCAATAAAGCAAATACTGCAATAAAGTGAGTCGCCCGAATTTTCTGGTTTCTCAATACATATAAAAGTTATGTTTCTATTCAAAAGAAGCTTCTGATAGTTATTTTAAAATACAGCTAGTACAGGGAGATTATCATACTTGTGCTTGAATAACACAAACCAGATAACATAACTGAAGTACAATTGTCTTCCCTCTCCTTCAAACACATTAGATAAAGGAACAGAATTTGTTGCTTTTTAAAAAAAATAGATTGTTTAAACATCAGAGTGTGAGCAATTTACCAGTGTACTTTTAATCTCATCTTCCATTTGTTCTAATTGTTGCCATAGGTAAATATGACAAAGAAAAAATATAACATATGGTTTATATGAATTTTTTTACAAGAAAAAAGTTTTGACCGACTTAATATTTACTATAATCAGCACCCCATGGGAGGAGAGACACAAAGTATTATACTGACAATTCATCTGTCATTGGAATTAACTTCATGAAGAATTTATGCCCACATTGTGCTGTGAATACCAAATAATCATTATAAATGTTGTTTAAAGAATCTAGTCAAAATGTCACTTATCTCCCCTAAGGGAAGATGAGAATCTACTCAAATAGAGAAATCATTGTCAGAGGTTAGATTCATCATTGTCCAAAGGACTTATTAAATATCCCAAACACTTACTAATTTCTCATTTGCTAAGCAACTAAGATAACTCCAAAGAAATACTTAAGAATAAGAAGCCCAAGTACTGAACTTCCTGGTTTGAAAACTTGAAGCACATGAGAGTTCTGTTGCTGCTCAGTGAATGACTGAAGGGTCCAATTCTGATGTTCATAGCTGAGAAGAGTACACATTATAATAAGTTATACAGCACCTAGTAGAGTTCCACCACTTGATTCACCATCAGCTAGGCACAGTGGATTTGGACAGAGGAAGGGATTGACAATGGATAAATGCTACCATCTTCCTCCTTGGAGAAAAGATAGGGAAAGTCAAATTTTATAACAGAGAGCTCTTGATGCTTGAGTCTACTTCCAAAGAACTTCATTCCAGTCACTGGAGAAGAGATATGTGTAGCCAGGAAGCTGCTGGAAAACCTTTGTGTGTATTAGGAAATACAGACTTTTAAAAGACATCAGAGGCAAAGCTTCCTGACTTTCGGCATTATATGTTTTGCTCCCATGCCTCTGACTTATTTACTGGCATCCTTTTAAACTAAAGAATGATGCATTTGAATCTTCAGAGACTTACTCTCCTCTCCAAACTCAAGTGTGAGGCGCTCACTCTATTGATTCTAAACAGTAGCTCTTTCCTCTGCAGATCAAAAAAAATGCCAGCAAGTCACTTTTGGGTTTAGCAATTCCCATTAAAGGTTCATAACATTTATCTCCTAAGGAATAACATTCTCTTTCAAAGAAAACAACCTCACAGTCTAGGGCCAAAACTCTTTTGAGGACGTCTGAGCAATCGCTCACTAATAAGAGGAAAGTTTGTGGAAGCACAGACTCAGATGAACAAATCAAAGCATGGAATATTTTTAAGGCTAAAACATTATTCTAAAACAGTTTAAATAAATGAAATCATACCAATGAGAAAGACCGATAAATGTGCATGGAGAGGTACAAATGAAAAAACTAAAAGGCTAAAATGTAAAATTGTAGCTATGAAAGGACATCAATGAAAGTGGTAATGTAGTCTATATTTAAATATATTTAAATAGTTTCCCCATTAGAAATTATTACCTCACTTATTAAGCCATTATCTGTTTTCAACTATTTGTGAATAATTATTTGATAATAATGCCTTTTATCATAATATGCAGAAATACTATTTTTAAATAGATCAACTCACTAACTTCATCAAACCAACACAGCAGCATCAGGACCAGGTGGAGCAAAGAGACTGAAGGGAATAAACCTCCCTTTACCTTAGCCCACCTGAAGATGGACAAAGACATTCAGCTCTGGCTGTCAGGTTGAAGAAGTTCCCTCAACATTCTGTCTTCAAGATCTTAAGTCACGTAGATCAAAATCCGATTAAATATGGAATAAAAAAGAATACTTAAGTTCAAAATAATCATTTGCAAAACCTCTTCAGGCCCTTCAGGATGGAGAACAGGTGGGACCCCATGTTGTCCTCTCCCTTCCCAAGAGGTGCTGGCAGACACCAGCGAGACAGGCCACATAGCACAAGCAGCTGCAACATGATAAAACGGTAAGGTTGTCGGACTTAGAAAAAAAAAACACACCAAACCAAAACCAAGCAAAACCACCAGAACGAAAAACCAAGGATGCAGTTAAATCTTAGATAAACAATTATTTTTAGTACAAGCATTTTCTGTGCAACATTTGGGATGTACTTACAAAAATATTTGCTGTTTATCTGAAGTTATAATTTAATGGGACTCCCTGTATTTTATCTGCCAACCTCACATCCCAAGTATGGGAAGGAACATAAACTTTCCTTTTCTTCCTTATCTGCCTGCATGGAGCTGTGAGTGTAAGAGCAGGAAGGAAACTACCAGACACACTGGTCACATTCAGATGTTCCAAAATTGTTGGGACACTGCTAAATTTACCTCTTCGTAGGTGTCTGGAAGCAAAAGCAGGGTACGCTGTGCACCTTTAACCCATGTAGGACAGTTCCTCACTCCTCTGGCTCATGCCATGCTTCCTTTTGACAGAATGAAGCACAAGGCAGTTCCCACAAAGCTGTCAAATTCATGCCTGCTAATACTTGACCTTTGGCTCTAACTTGGCAGAGGGGCATCGAAACACAGTTAATTCTTTTCTTTTGCTTAATTTTTTAAAAAACTTTTAGCCTGGTTTCAGGAACTGGACTCTGGGCTAATTCCTATGGCCAAACCCTGACTTGTACCCCATTCTTATCTCCTCCCATGTGAGCCTGAGAACCTATACCCCCAGAATTTCAGGCTACACACCAGCTCACAAATCCAGATATCCTGGGTTGGGTCCCCAATGGCCATGTCGCCTTGTGACAGTGATTCAATCTAATGCTGAGATGGACACCAGCTGCCAAGTTGAGGAGGTCTCCATCAGCATTCCTTACATCGCCAGGACTTCCACGTTAGGTTAGAAGAAATGTGACAGTTGTGAAGTTTAGTCTATGGACCAACTTGATCCTTGACCAAGCGGCTTATTATGGGCTAAGCAGAAATATAATAAATTATACATTTGAAAAGTATTACATTTCTAAATATTATCAAGAAGTACAAATGGAAAGAATAAGAAAAAGAGAATTGCAAGAGATTTACCTAAGGGTAAAATACTTGCATGTACTAATGAAGTGAGTCTTTGTCTAAAACTGTGGGAAAGCAGGTAGGTTTCTTTCTAGGTAGGTTCTATGAAGTTTGGGATTACTCTAATTCCATATTAAGACTGACCCAGAAAGTAATCCCCAAACTTTAAACAGGTATTTCTTAAAATGTGGTCAGCTAAACTACCTTCATTAGCTTATTAAGATGCGATGTCCTGGGCTTCATCCTAGAGTTAATAAGTCATTCAGACTCTTGGAATCCTTTTGCATATTGAAATGAGTTCTTGATTTAGTTCCTGGATCAGTGAAGAGCTTTCCCCCCAGCTACTGAATATCATTCAAATCCACACTGAATGGAAGACAAAGCGTTGGGTGTTAATGAAATATAAAGAAGGAGAAGATACAGACTCTTGGAGAGCTTGGGCAGATAAGGCTTAAATTGATACCCAGGTAAAAACATAAATCTACAGTGTATTTTCATTGCCATTCATTTGAGACACACTCCAAAGCATAATATTTGTTTCTTTTGCCTGTATCTTAGTGGGTAGCTCACTACTGATAAAGCAATTAACAGGTACCAAGGACATTCTTTTCTGCGAACTTCGAAAAATTTAATTTTCCAATGGTGTGTTTCCTGTTTTGTGGATATATTTAACTGTATTTGCTGGATCCTCCCTTTTTGTAATTCCTCTTCAGGGCTAACCAAGATTATTATCAATTCTTATTTTCTACTGCACACATGCAGGCAGTTACTCATTCATACATTCAACAACCAAGAGCTTTTGACAACTTCAGGAATATTGAAGTTAGAGGGAAACAGTTAATAGTAATGCTAATAACGCATATTTACTGGACACTTACTAGGCGTCGGTACCTTTCTAAGCATTTTGCAAATATTAACTCATTTAATTCTTCATAAAACAACTTTGTAATGAGACTGAGACAGGGGGTGGTTAGTGTCCCAGGTCACCCAACTGGTAACCTGGACTCAAGCCCAGGCAATCTGACTCAAGGCCCATGCAGCTAACAGCCAGCATGAGTTTATCTGTCAAATCTTGCATGTTCCTGAGAAGAAAACATGGTGTGATGGAAATGGTCCCAACCTTGGAGTTGGGTTTCAATCTTGTCTCTGCCACATCCTAGTTGAAGCCCTTTGGGTAAGTTGTCATCAGGCTTCAGTTTCCTAATCTGTAAAGTAGATCAGTACTACTGGGCAGGGATTTGGAGATGATTAGAAGCCATATATGAAAAGAAACCAGGACAATGCCTGGCTTATAAATATTAGCTATTAGCATCATCTAACAGGGAAAATCTATATTTTGACTTGATGTTAAGTTAGTATGCTCCATAACTTTGCAATATAAACTGTGTGAGATAAAATTGATAATGAACTTCCATGTGAATATTTGTTCATACATTATGGCTGATAAGTAATTTATAGTATATAGTTGACATTGATCAAAATATAGAAATCAGTATTATGCAACAAAAGAGCAGAAGTAAATTATATACAACTTAGAGTATTATGTGAATTTGTGACTGTAATGGTTTCTTTGTTGGCTTGATTTTTCACATATTTAATATTCTATCTAAAGGGAATTATTAGCTCTTAATGCATCCATTTAAAGAATACTTACACTGAAAACCTCATTAATGCATCTTTCAGAATTCTCACATTGAAGGCAGAGCTTGTTAGCATGAAACTTTACCGGCAGTGTGGGTAGAAACATGTTTAAGAAAAAGGGGCTGGGAAATTCTGATCATGGTAGTTAAGCTATCAGCGATTTTGTAATTATATTTCACAGATTTCTTGCCTCAGATTTCAAGTATATAATCTGAGTCAAATGTGTGCTATCAGAATGACATTTTAAAATATTAAAAAATGGATACAATGATTTTCCTACTCAAATAGATTACCAAGGATTAATTCTCATTGCAGATGTACGTTTTTTCTTACCTTAGGTTACTGATTCCTAAATAATGAGTCGGCTTGGCAGAAATCTTTGAATCTCCAGTAAATTCATTTCTACATTGTTGCTAACTTAGTGGCCTCACCCAGCATTCCAGTCCCAGCAGGGTTTGTGCCCTCTTTGATAGTGATACCTTCTGTCTCAGTGACCTGGCTCTTGCCAGTTTTCTGGGGGAAGCACTGCTTCTTGGATTCCTAAATATTGCGGCTCCAGGGTTTCTATGAAAAGGAATGAACCCTCATTCAAACAGACACACACACACACACACACACACACACACATACACAAACATATTTCCCAGGATTGATCTCAAATATAACATTGAGTTTAAACAGCAAGTTACAGAGTAATATTTAGAGTATAATTTCATTTATGTAAATGAAAATATACCATAGTACAATTTCATTTATGTAAATGAAAACATACCATATTTTGCTTATGGGCACACACATATTTATATAAGAGGATTAAAAGGGGAGTGAAAGAATACTGGATTTATAGACCAAGGGTCTCTAATTTTATCTATAATATTTTATTTTATGGGGAAAAAAGACTGCATGCAAATATCACAGAGTATTAAGTTATTAATTATGAAGTATAGAAACACAAGTGTTATTCTTTGCATTTTGTGTATTTTTAAAAATTCTTAAAATAAGACTGATATAGACAACCATGCAAGTTAGCAAAATTATGTCACAGGTATAGTTGAACTAAAAAAATCTTTCAAATGGGCCGTAAAATCCATCGAGGAAAAAGTACTTTTCACTTTGAAAACTCTTATTTGTCCTGTAATGTAATGCAATGGGGAAATGACTTTTTAGCTATATGGCTCAATAAGTAAAATTCAGTTGTTTTACTTAGTATTAGTAATTTTTTTCTCGATTGGCTATAATTTACCTAGAGTTAAGCAATCAGATTATAAGCTAACCACTAGAAAACAAGAAAGCTATTCAACAGAAATTTATACAACTGATAAAAATGATAAACATAGATTTAAATAGAGGTTGAGATGGTTTCTCAGAAGACAAGAACTTTGCTTTGCTTAGAAAATAACTTCCGAAGTTCTTGATAGCTTGGGACAGGCATAGCTCCAAATTCAAATACTTCCACGCTTCAGGTGACACTTGGCCAATGACATTTTTCTTGAGACCAGTCAAAGCAGGTACAAGTGCAGCTCTCAGAGATTTACCTCTTTCACACTATTTTCTTTTTCAAGCTTCAGTGGGACACTAATGAGCAGCAAGATGTCAAAATGGAAGAAGAACGATGAGCAAGTACAGAGATAATCAAACCTAGATAATCATCCTCTGGAGAATAAAATTTATTCTCCATCTCCATTTCATAGGACTTAGTCCAAAGAAGAGCAACTTGTTTAGAATCAATAAGTAACGTTATTTATAGTAACTTGGCCTGTTTTAATTAAATTACAGAAAAAACAGACTCCTTAAGTATTAGGACTGAAATAATTTTCTATCCAGCAATTCGTACATCCTGAAGTTTGCTATTCAAATCTGACAGGAAAAATTAGCTGAGGTTTCAGCTCTTTTATCCTAGTCTGTGAAAATTCTCCCAAATAATGCAAATACATAAATTATTTATGGTTGGCTTCCGGAGAAGATGGCGGCTTAGTAAGACGCGCGGATCTTAGTTTCTTCTCCAGGACAGCTACTAGGGGAGTAGAAACGATACAGAACAGCGCCCAAAGCCACAACAGAGATAAAAAAAGACAGCGTACCCCATCCTGGAACAGCTGGCTGGCTGAGAGAAGCCGCTTGGGTGAGATCGCCGAGGCGCGCGGGTGGCGCTCCCTTCCCCCTTCCCGGGCCGGAGTAACTCCCTTCCCCCTTCCCGGGCCGGCTGGGAGAATTGGAGAGGCGGTCCCCTGAAACCGCGGTGGCTGGTGGCCACACCACGCGCAGCCCCCCGGACCAACTGAGAGAATTGGATCGGAAATCCCCAGGCTGGGGAGAACGGTGACGGGCGGGGGAGGCCCCTTCCAAACCCGTGACTCCCCGGGAACGTGCACTCTCCCGGGCGGGCCGCTGCCGCTGGCGCCCTCCCGCCACGCTTTTCGCCTGGGCCGACTAGGAAATTCAGAGGGGCACTTTCCCGGGCTGCAGCGGCCAGCAACCCTCCCTGCGTTCGGTCCCCGGGCCGGCTAGAACTCTTCCAAGCCGCTTCGGCTAGCGAACCTCCTGGACAGCGAGAGTTTTCCAAAGTTAAAGGTCCCACAGCACCTTTAACTGGTGGGACCCACAGACAAACGTGTGCCACGAGCGCCACCTACTGGGCAGGATAAGAAAAACAGAACCCAGAGATTTCACAGAAAAATCTTCCTAACTTTTGGATCCAATACCCAGGGAAATCTGTTTAAATGCACAGACGCCAACAGAAGATAACGGATCATGCTCAAATAATTGAAAATATGGCCCAGTCAAAGGAACAAACCAATAGTTCAAATGAGATACAGGAGCTGAGACAACTAATGCTGAATATACGAACAGAAATGGAAAACCTCTTCAAAAATGAAATCGATAAATTGAGGGAGGACTATGAAGAAGACATGGGCTGAACATAAAGAAGAAATAGAAAAACTGAAAAAATGAATCACAGAACTTATGGAAGTGAAGGACAAAGTAGAAAAGATAGAAAAAACAATGGATACCTACAATGATAGATTCAAAGAGACAGAAGATAGAATTAGTGATTTGGAGGATGGAACATCTGAATTCCAAAAACAAACAGAAACTATCGGGAAAAGAATGGAAAAATTTGAACAGGGTATCAGGGAACTCAAGGACAATATGAACCGCACAAATATACGTGTTGTGGGTGTCCCAGAAGAAGAAGAGAAGGGAAAAGGAGGAGAAAAACTAATGGAAGAAATTTTCACTGAAAATTTCCCAACTCTTATGAAAGACCTAAAATTACAGATCCAAGAAGTGCAGCGCACCCCAAAGAGATTAGACCCAAATAGGCGTTCTCCAAGACACTTACTAGTTAGAATGTCAGAGGTCAAAGAGAAAGAGAGGATCTTGAAAGCAGCAAGAGAAAAACAATCCATCACATACAAGGGAAACCCAATAAGACTATGTGTAGATTTCTCAGCAGAAACCATGGAGGCTAGAAGAAAGTGGGATGATATATTTAAATTACTAAAAGAGAAAAACTACCAACCAAGACTCCTATATCCAGCAAAATTGTCCTTCGAAAATGAGGGAGAAATTAAAACATTCTCAGACAAAAATTCACTGAGAGAATTTGTGACGAAGAGACCAGCTCTGCAAGAAATACTAAAGGGAGCACTAGAGTCAGAACTGAAAAGACAGAAGAGAGAGGTATGGAGAAGAGTGTAGAAAGAAGGAAAGTCAGATATGATATATATAATACAAAAGGCAAAATGGTAGAGGAAAATATTATCCAAACAATAATAACACTAAATGTTAATGGACTGAATTCCCCAATCAAAAGACATAGAATGGCAGAATGGATTAAAAAACAGGATCCTTCCATATGCTGTCTACAGGAAACACATCTTAGACCCAAAGATAAACATAGGTTGAAAGTGAAAGGTTGGGAAAAGATATTTCATGCAAATAACAACCAGAAAAGAGCAGGAGTGGCTATACTAATATCCAACAAGTTAGACTTCAAATGTAAAACAGTTAAAAGAGACAAAGAAGGACACTATCTACTAATAAAAGGAACAATTAAACAAGAAGACATAACAATCATAAATATTAACGCATCGAACCAGAATGCCCCAAAATACGTGAGGAATACACTGCAAACACTGAAAAAGGAAATAGACACAAATACCATAATAGTTGGAGAGTTCAATTCCCCACTCTCATCAATGGACAGAACATCTAGACAGAGGATCAATAAAGAAATAGAGAATCTGAATATTACTATAAAGGAGCTAGACTTAACACACATTTATAGGACATTAAATCCCACAACAGCAGGATACACCTTTTTCTAAAGTGCTCATGGATCATTCTCAAAGATAGACCATATGCTGGGTCACAAAGGAAGTCTTAACAGATTTAAAAAGATTGAAATCATACACAACACTTTCTCGGATCATAAAGGAATGAAGTTGGAAATCAATAATAGGCGGAGTGCCAGAAAATCCACAAATATGTGGAGGCTCAACAACACACTCTTAAACAACGAGTGGGTCAAAGAAGAAATTGCAAGAGAAATTAGTAAATACCTCGAGGCAAATGAAAATGAAAACACAACATATCAAAACTTATGGGATGCAGCAAAGGCAGTGCTAAGAGGGAAATTTATTGCCCTAAATGCCTATATCAGAAAAGAAGAAAAGGCAAAAATGCAGGAATTAACTGTTCACTTGGAAGAACTGGAGAAAGAACAGCAAATTAATCCCAAAGCAAGCAAAAGGAAAGAAATAACAAAGATCAGAGCAGAAATAAATGAAATTGAAAACATGAAAACAGTAGAGAAAATCAATAAGACCAGAAGTTGGTTCTATGAGAAAATCAATAAGACTGATGGGCCCCTATCAAGATTGACAAAAAGAAGAAGAGAGAGGATGCAAATAAATAAGATCAGAAATGGAAGAGGAGACATAACCACTGACCTCACAGAAATAAAGGAGGTAATAACAGGATACTATGAACAACTTTACGCTAATAAATACAACAATTTAGATGAAATGGACGGGTTCCTGGAAAGACATGAACAACCAACTTTGACTCAAGAAGACATAGATGACCTCAACAAACCAATCACAAGTAAAGAAATTGAATCAGTCATTCAAAAGCTTCCCAAAAAGAAAAGTCCAGGACCAGACGGCTTCACATGTGAATTCCACCAAACATTCCAGAAAGAATTAGTACCAATTCTCCTCAAACTCTTCAAAAAAATCGAAGTGGAGGGAAAACTACCTAATTCATTCTATGAAGCCAACATCACCCTCATACCAAAACCAGGCAAAGATATTACAAAAAAAGAAAACTACAGACCAATCTCTCTAATGAATATAGATGCAAAAATCCTCAATAAAATTCTAGCAAATCGTATCCAACAACACATTAAAAGAATTATACATCATGACCAAGTAGGATTCATCCCAGGTATGCAAGGATGGTTCAACATAAGAAAATCAATTAATGTAATACACCATATCAACAAATCAAAGCAGAAAAATCACATGATCATCTCAATTGATGCAGAGAAGGCATTTGACAAGATTCAACATCCTTTCCTGTTGAAAACACTTCAAAAGATAGGAATACAAGGGAACTTCCTTAAAATGATAGAGGGAATATATGAAAAACCCACAGCTAATATCATCCTCAATGGGGAAAAATCGAAAACTTTCCCCCTAAGATCAGGAACAAGACAAGGATGTCCACTATCACCACTATTATTCAACATTGTGTTGGAGGTTCTAGCCAGAGCAATTAGACAAGAAAAAGAAATACAAGGCATCAAAATTGGAAAGGAAGAAGTAAAACTATCACTGTTTGCAGACGATATGATACTATACGTCGAAAACCCGGAAAAATCCACAACGAAACTACTAGAGCTAATAAAGGAGTACAGCAAAGTAGCAGGTTACAAGATCAACATTCAAAAATCTGTAGCATTTCTATACACTAGTAATGAACAAGTTGAGGGGGAAATCAAGAAACGAATCCCATTTACAATTGCAACTAAAAGAATAAAATACCTAGGAATAAATTTAACTAAAGAGACAAAAAACCTATATAAAGAAAACTACAAAAAACTGTTAAAAGAAATCACAGAAGACCTAAATAGATGGAAGGGCATACCGTGTTCATGGATTGGAAGACTAAATATAGTTAAGATGTCAATCCTACCTAAACTGATTTACAGATTCAATGCAATACCAATCAAAATCCCAACAACTTATTTTTCAGAAATAGAAAAACCAATACGCAAATTTATCTGGAAGGGCAGGGTGCCCCGAATTGCTAAAAACATCTTGAGGAAAAAAAACGAAGCTGGAGGTCTAGCGATGCCTGACTTTAAGGCATATTATGAAGCCACAGTGGTCAAAACAGCATGGTATTGGCATAAAGATAGATATATCGACCAATGGAATCGAATAGAGTGCTCAGATATAGACCCTCTCATCTATGGACTTTTGATCTTTGATAAGGCAGTCAAGCCAACTCACCTGGGACAGAACAGTCTCTTCAATAAATGGTGCCTAGAGAACTGGATATCCATATGCAAAAGAATGAAAGAAGACCCATCTCTCACACCCTATACAAAAGTTAACTCAAAATGGATCAAAGATCTAAACATTAGGTCTAAGACCATAAAACAGAGGAAAATGTTGGGAGATATTTTATGGATCTTACAACTGGAGGCGGTTTTATGGACCTTAAACCTAAAGCAAGAACACTGAAGAAGGAAATAAATAAATGGGAGCTCCTTAAACACTTTTGTGCATCAAAGAACTTCATCAAGAAAGCAGAAAGACAGCCTACACAATGGGAGACAATATTTGGAAATGATATATCAGATAAAGGTCTAGTATCCAGAATTTATAAAGAGATTGTTCATCTCAACAACAAAAAGACAGCCAACCCAATTACAAAATGGGAAAAAGACTTGAACAGACACCTATCAGAAGAGGAAACACAAATGGCCAAAAGGCACATGAAGAGATGCTCAATGTCCCTGGCCATTAGAGAAATGCAAATCAAAACCACAATGAGATATCATCTCACACCCACCAGAATGGCCATTATCAACAAAACAGAAAATGACAAGTGCTGGAGAGGATGCGGAGAAAGAGGCACACTTATCCACTGTTGGTGGGAATGTCAAAAGGTGCAACCACTGTGGAAGGCAGTTTGGCGGTTCCTCAAAAAGCTGAATATAGAATTGCATACGACCCAGCAATATCATTGCTGGGAATCTACTCAAAGGACTTAAGGGCAAAGACACAAACGGACGTTTGCACACCAATGTTTATAGCAGCATTATTTACAATTGCAAAGAGATGGAAACAGCTGAAATCTCCATCAACAGAAGAGTGGCTAAACAAACTGTGGTATATACATACGATGGAATACTATGCAGCTTTAAGACAGGATAAACTTATGAAGCATGTAATAACATGGATGGACCTAGAGAACATTATGCTGTGTGAGTCTAGCCAAAAACTAAAGGACAAATACTGTATGGTCCCACTGATGTGAACAGACATTTGAGAATAAATGTGGAATATGTCATTGGTAACAGAGTCCAGCAGGAGGTAGAAACAGGGTAAGATAATGGGCAATTGGAGTTGAAGGGATACAGACTGTGCAACAGGACTAGATACAAAAACTCAAAAATGGACAGCACAATAATACCTAATTGTAAAGTAATCTTGTTAAAACACTGAATGAAGCTGCATCTGAGCTATTGGTTTTTGTTTTGTTTTGTTTTGTTTTGACTTTACTATTATTACTTTTATTTTTGTCGCTATATTAACATTCTATATCTTTTTCGGTTATGTTGCTAGTTCTTCTAAACCGATGCAAATGTACTAAGAATTGATGATCATGCATCTATGCGATGATGTTAAGAATTACTGATTGCATATGTAGAATGGTATGATTTCTAAATGTTGGGTTAATTTCTTTTTTTCCGTTAATTAAAAAAAAAAAAAAAAAGAGAGAGAAGGGGTAATTGGAGCTGAAGGGATACAGACTGTACAACGGGACTGGATATAAAAACTCAGAAATGGACAGCACAATACTACCCAATTGTAATGCAATTATGTTAAAACACTGAATGAAGCTGCATGTGAGGTATAGGGTTTTTTTTTTCTTTCTATTAATGTTTTAATTCTTATTCTGTTGTCTTTTTATTTCTTTTTCTAAATCGATGCAAATGTACTAAGAAATGATGAATATGCAACTATGTGATGTTATTAAGAATTACTGATTGTACATGTAGAATGGAATGATTTCTAATTGTTTTGTTAATTCTTTTTTTAATTAATAAAAAAACTATAATAAAAAAAATTTTGACAAAAAAAATTATTTATGGTTGATTTTTAGAAAACATGGAATTTTTAAATGTAATATTCCAAAGTCACAGAAGAAATACCCAAGGAAAAGACAATTCTGCCTTAAACTAAAGCTATCTAAACTAGTACACAGCTCAGATGCTGCTTTTGTTTTCCTGAAACATAAGACATTTAAACTTATTCACATCCCTGCATTTTTGTTAATCCTGTGAGTCAGGGTCAATTGTACAAGGAAGAATATTTAATGTGAAGGGAAAGAGTAAATGAATAATTCAATTCCAGTCCCGGAACTGCCACATACACTCTCTGTGCGACCTTCGACAACTGAATTTTTCTACATGGTTTTTCTTCATCAATCAAACGCGGCTTATAAGACCTCCACTGCCTACCTTACCCAAAAGATATCAAGTTAAAATAAAATATTGAAAGTATTTTGAAAAAAATTAAAACTTATACAAACTCAAAATATGAAATTCCATTAGTGATCCAAATAAAAATAAATGGGTGGAGTGGGCATAAAGGATTTCCACATAGGGAAGATCATGGGAATTTTCCCTTCTTTCCTCTCCCTGTGGTTCTTACTGTCCAGGGACAATTTATTCCTCCTTTCTGCCTCAGCCCAGAGATGACAACAAACAAAATCTGCAGGGGACGAGGGGAGGAATATGCTCTAGAATTTCTTGGATCCTCTCCTTAAGAAACCCACAATTTCTTGACCCCAGAGCAGATTCACTCAATAACTTCTCCAGTTTCCATCCCAGATCCTTTTGTCCAGGAATCACCCTCTTTACCAGGGACCAGGGCTCAGAAGCTCCAGGCATCTGGTATTAAGCACGTGTGTTTAAGAGTTGAGTTTAGATCACCCCCTGATATGCATGCAGAAATCACAGTTGAGTCCACTTTGTACCCTAAGTGGTGTTATCGGAACTTTTATCTCTAACAGGTTAAAGTGGTAATAAGAGGAGGGGAGAAGAAACGAGAGGAGAGAGAAAAAGAGTAAAGGTGCAGGGTAGTGATGGTGTTGAAAGGATGGGGCAGAAGCATAATAAGGATACTTTTTATTGCCAGTCAGCTTTCTTTTATTACTTGGAGTGAAAGTCCTCATACATTCTCAAAAGGGGGAAGGGAAGTTGAGAGTCTGTTCTATTTGGGGAACCCAAGATGGAGAGAAACTCTAGCCAGGAGCAACATGTTAGGGCAACGGCAAAGGTTCATCAAAAGCCCTCGGGTGAGAAGACAGCTATCCAAGTAGTCAATCTGAAAACAAGGAGCATTTAGCAGGTCACAGATCCCAAGTCCTGGCTCTTCTCTGCTTACATGTAAGCGGTTCTGGAGTTCCCTGTTCTCCGTAGCACCCAGGGTCTCTACACCCATCAGCCACACTCTCCTCCCTTCTCTCAACTCTATTTCTCTAACACATCTACTCCAGGCCCCAGGTGAAGGAGTGAAAGGGCACCTAATCTTCCAGCTACCAAGGGGGTACATAAAAATGAATGTCCACGATATTACAAGTAATTTGACTCTACAAACAACTAACTAAAAGTCTGGAATTTTGCATGAGTTTTCAATTGATGAGAACATTTAAGGCTTACTCAGACAATTTAGAGGTAGAATGCCAACGTCCAGGGGTGCATTAGTCTGCCAAAAATACAAGTGTGATATAGAAACTAATGGAAGTTTCCTTTAAAGTGAAAATGACCATTTATTAAACCAACTTGTCACCTGGAAAAATTTGATCTTCTACAGAGTTGAGAGAGTTGAGCAAAAGATTCAATAATTTTCTTCGTGGATTTAGTTCTTGACGGAACTGAAAATGACCACTTCAAAAATGATTTTGTATGTTGCCAATTAAACAACTGACAAATGAAGGGTGATGTTTTTACATTTCTGTTCAACTCATCTTGAACATCCCATAACATCCCTGTACTATTTCTCTGCTCAAAACATTTTAGTGCTTCTGCACTTCCATCAAAACACAGACCAGAGAAATTTTGCCAATTCATTTAAAATTTATATAAAATGGACATGTGGTCTGAAAATATTATTTACTAAAAATGATGCAAGAAGAATTAGAAAACTTGAACATCACTGAAAATATTTAATAAATGGCATCAGTAGTTTAAATCTTCTTACACCTAAGCAACTGTTTCAATATTATACAACTTAATCCAGAGTATAAAAAATTTATTCTTAATCCTTTGATGCTTATACCTTAACACCAAAATCTGACAAGAGAACTATAAAAAGGAAATATTCCTGACCAAGCTCACTCACAAACACATATGCAAAAAATTCCAAATATAATACATAAAGGATAAAACATTATGACTAATATGGGTTATCATTAGAAAATCAAGTAATTCATTTACCAGTTAGCAAATTAAAGGTGAAAAGTCATATGACCATCTGAAAAAATACAGGAAAATAATTTGATAAAATTCAATATTTACTCACTAAAAAAAAAAAAAAATTAAAAATCCTAGCAAACCAGAGGTAGAAGAGAATTTTCTGCATCTGGCAAAGGGAATTAACAACAATCATCATACTTTACGATAAAACATTAAAAGTTTTACTTTGAATATGGCAAGAATGCTTATGTTTGTATGTTGTTATCTGAAAAAAAAAAAGTTTTCCTTCGGGTTTGAGAAAAACTCAGGATTATCCACTATATCACTTCTTTCAACATTTAACTAGAGGTTCTGACTGGAGTAGTAAGGATGAGAGTGGAGTACAAAATATATGAATAAGAAAGCAAGAAGCAAAATTAGCAGTATTCATAGACTGTCTCTATAGAAAAGAAAAAGGATTTAGAAATAGAATGTTAATGCCATTAAAATACAATTGTTATACAAAAATAAAAGTATGTTTACTATTAGCCTATCAAATACATTCATATGTATTTGAAAATATTTTCTAAAACACATTTTGTTAGAATAAACTTTACACAATCCACTTCCTAAGATCAATTTAAAATATAAATCATCAAATTAATCTGATCTTTCAATAAGGTCTTTCTTTCTTGACAGGG
This sequence comes from Tamandua tetradactyla, assembly GCF_023851605.1. Classification (NCBI taxonomy): domain Eukaryota; kingdom Metazoa; phylum Chordata; class Mammalia; order Pilosa; family Myrmecophagidae; genus Tamandua; species Tamandua tetradactyla. Next base: position 36,143,870 of record NC_135347.1, on the reverse strand, counting down.
GAAATGGGGAATGATTTTATTAAATTTATTAGTACTCTAGTCAAGTCTAGATAAAATGAATAGCATGCTCTGCAAGAACAGAAAATGAACTGAGTCACATTTGACTGTGAATTTATTAAGGATAGACATGACGTCTTGGTGGGTCCCCTCTAAGAAATGTCCAAGAAAATGGGTTTGATTCACAACATGGGAACAGGGAGGGGAGAGGGAGAGGTGGAGGAAGAGAGAGGAGGAGGGGAAGGACGATAGCTTCAGTGGCAGTTGCAAAGTTCCTTGCTGCTTTATGGGTACATTTTCTATAGTGTCTAGAACTCAGGGGACAAATGGTGAGTGGTAAACATTTCAAAATTTCAGCTGCCTGATCAGCCAAGATTTGTCTCTACTTAGTTCACTTCCCTTTCCTTTGCTGTTCACAGCAGCTTTCTTGTGTCAGTTTGCATTAGTACGGTTTTCACAACTGGGTCAGAAAATTAAAGCTTCAAAGCCTAATTAAACACATAGCTAACACACTTTGACAGTCATCTGTATTTTGAAATTTATGTTTATCACATTTAGCCTGTCCTCTCTAATCTTACTATACAGGGTCTGCAAAAGAAATTGTAAAAATCTTGCATAATATTTGCAAATAAGGGCATTATTTAATATCAGTGGAAGCTTATTTTGCTAAAAGCAAATTAGACCTAGCTCCAGGGAAAGACTGTGAGAGACTAACAGGTATCTTTTTTTTTCTTTCTTTTTTTTTAATTCTATCTGAGAGAAACTGTGAAAAAACAGAACAGACTGTGCTACATGCATAATTAAAACAGATGTTCTCAATCTTAATTTTCATAGCTAATTCTGACAGCCGAAGAAATGAGCCTGTCTTTTGTAATAGTCACCTATTTTCTCTCCAATGCACCTTATTTTTCTCATGGCCCACCATGATTGCTCAGAAAGAAGGGGGTGGGGTGATGGTGGGTTATAAGGAAATAGCAAGAACTCCGTCACGTCACTGGTAGGTCAGTGAACAGAAACAGTTATAATAGACACTGCTCATAAAAATAATTTTAAAGTCTTCAGGTATATACAATGTTTTGTATGTCTAATTGTGCAGATCACAATCTCCCCTAGCTTTGAGAGTCTTCCTGACAGAAGTCAAGTATGTCATATTAAACAAAGACACTGCTAGCAAGAATCTTTCCTTATTCAACCCAGCTTTTGAGAGCATAGGACTTTTTCTTTTTTTTAATAGAATAACATTTATAGAAATGTGCTACATTTTGGTGACACAGCCAGGTGACCTACCTACAAGGGCAGAATCTGATATGTTTGCCTATGCATGCATCTGAAAATAGAAAACATATGCAGAAACAACAAAAGTATTCTTTCCCAAAGCATGGACATCTTTGTATTCCTTGCCCTTTGGCTTCTCACTGTTGGGGCTGCTTCAGACAGGACAGGACAGATAGGATAACACTTCTCTGGTAGGCATCCAGGAAAACAGGATAGAAAAACATGCATGCGAAAGTCCATCTATTTATACTCTTTTCCAGTACTTCCTCATTGGGAAACAGACAATTTTTAATAGGTCCATGAGAAAAGTCAATCATGTTTTGGAATAAACGAAGTTTAACTGGAATAAATAGTGTCATAACTATTGGACTTCTCAGATTTTTATATTAGAAAAATTACAATTACGATTTTCCTGGGGCATGTGTGTGTGATGGTGATGGGGTCAGTTGCCATAGCAACAACTAAGCTTATTTGGCTTTGGTTTGGGAGACACCAACGGAGGCACCCCATACCACCATCTAGAATAAATTTTACAGGCTGCTCCTACAGTCCAGGAAAATGACAATCAGGAAGCAGTCTGTCAGTTCTGCAGTAAAGTTCATCCCTCATAACCTTAGTTGGCTAAATGTTGCACAAAACTAACTACACAGGGCTGAGTAAACACAAACAACAGTTTGCAAATAAAATACCAATAGCTCACTCTACTTGTCAAGTTTACTCCCTACTACAGGCTTTTTCATTTTTTTCCCAAGACTGTTTCATGTAAATTGACTGCTTCACAGACTACTAGACTTTGTGCGCTTGAATTATGATAATGTGAAAAAGGTTTGTGTATGGATCAGATGGGGATGCTGGCAGCACAAGGGGACCCACATTATACTCTGCATCCAGACCTACTGTTACTGGTTCCAAAGAAGGTTTTGTTATTCTCATTTTAGGAGATATCAAATAATGTTCTAAAAGTCACACAAAATATCTGGGTTTTTTTTACACCTTATCACCAGCTGTTTCCACTGGATGGACTGAGAGCTCTTTCTCAAGGCCTGTGCCCCACAGTCTTCTCTGCTCCTTGTCATAGCTCATCACACTACTCTGAGGTCACCTCACAGCAGACAGGGCCTTCTTCCACCAGCCCAGCTGATCCATCCTTCTGTCTTAGGGAATCCACCAAGCCCTAGGCCAGAGGGCCTATCCTCTACCCTCCTACCCCAATGTCCCTGTGTATGAGGGGTAGAAGTGACAAATCATTGCCCCAACTAGACTTAGAGTGGAGGGTGTTCTGTGAATTCTCCTACAAAAGCCCTTTCCCTATGTCTTCCTGTATGATTACTCCTACAGGAAGTAGGGTTTCCCCAAATGCTTCCTTGATCCTAGGACAAGTCTTCTAATAGATCAGGGCCTCTCAGCTACCCTTTTCAACAGGCAGGTACTCAGTTGCATGGAAGATCCGATGGCTGCAAAGCTGTGGAAGACGATGACAGTGCTGTGTGGTGGTAGCATGTTGGACGGACCACAGGTAGCCAAGTTGCAGGTCCAAGGGGAAGAGTGAGGAACCAACAAGAGCTCAGCATTTCCCCTTCAAAGTTTCCTGCCTTGGTTGTTGGCATCACAATGCCAGAAAGCTGGAGTCTTCCCTCCCTCCACACCTATATTTAGTCAGTCACCAAATGCTGCAGACCAATGCTGGGTGTCATCTGTTACATCCATCCATCTTTCCCCTCCCATATTACAACCTTGGTTTCCCTGGTGGTTGTTGTTTTTACCTAGACTGGAGCAAGAGCCTCTTAATGGGTTTCTCTGTCTTTGGGATCAATTATCTTAAACCCTCCTCCTCAAAGCCTTTAGACCGTCACAACATCCCTCTGCTTGAAACCTTACTATGGTACCCAAAGTTTTCTCAACTTGGAGGGTACAGTGGAATCTCCTAGGTGCTTTTCTCAAAATTTACCTTCTTGAACTCTATGAGGCACCTAATAAATCAGAATCTCCCAGGCACAGGAGATCTATTCTAAAAAAGGTTCCCTGCTGAGTCTGATGTACCACCCAGTTGAAGAATCACAGCCCTACAAGGTGAAAGCAAAGCTCTTCAGCATGGCATGAGCTGACCTGGACCACCTGTCTCACCAGGACCCCTTTCCACCTTCCTCCAAGGACACCATGATTTTTACCAGTTGTTTGAACAGTTATGCTAAACCTTGCCTCTGTGCCTGTGCTCCCTGGAAAATGTCGATACATCCTTCAAGATTTGTAAAATCTTCCCTACTTCTCCACCACCCCTCCCTACTCTGAGCTTCCATTGTTGCTCTATGAAACACGTACTGCAATATAATACCTTAGCTGGCTCATACATCACTGAACCAGGAAAAAATCCTCCAAGTCAAAATTACCCTTTAAAAATCCCTTAAATCACTCATAAATGTGGTTTTTGCTAAACAAGCCGTAACAGTGATGTGTATTTTTAAATGTGTAATGTATAGCGATAAAGTGATAGAGAACATATAATGAAAAACAATATACAGCACATACTTATGCAGTGTTGGTGTTTAAACTCATATCCAGCTCACATTATGAGAAGCTTGTAGGGACAGAGATCAATAGAAGAAACAAACAAATTCACGTCCCAACCTACATTCTTTCAAGGACAGACATTCCTTGAGGGGGATGTCTAATCATATTTCCACAGTGAGGTCCAAGATGTGATTAGGTAATATTTGAAGATGGGTTTGTTTGGGAAATGCTGGATTAAAGGATATTAAACAAATTCCCCCTCTAAAGCTTTTAAAAATGTTTGCCTTTTGTTTCCCATGTGAACATCCAAAAAGGGAAAAGAGTGAGCTATTTTTCCCAAAGTTAACTGATTATAGAGCATCTTGTTCATAGATATAGCATTCCAAAGACTACTCCCTGGGAAAAACCTACCTTCCTCATACCCCACTCCAGCTACAAATGAGAAGCTAGATGAGACCAATCTTGGCTGTTTTTTATCCAGAAGTGAAGGAGGGCAGACTTGGTGTGACCCTCACCTGGGCCTGTTCCCAAGGAGGCGCTTTCCGTCTGGAGAAGGAGATAAACACACATCTTGATGTGTTCCTGCCTGGGTGTGGCTGCCCAGCTCTTGAAGGAGTCATTGAGGGGCAAGGGGCTGGGAACTGCTAGTGCATTACAACTTTGATATCAGAAGTGCAGTTATTTATAGAGCATTGCTTAGTAACTATTGCCATTTATTTTGTTGAATGATTTGAATAAACTTGTATATTGTTTTCTAATGCAATTATTTTAATTTATGGCATTTCCAGTCCATTTGATTTATGCATTTATCTTTAGGACCTGGAAAACTGGATGCGGGGAGAATAACCAGTCTGCACATGCATGAGTGATTAAACGTGGACCTGTTTCTGTGATGACAGGTGTATCTGCAGCGCCAAGTAAATGGAATAAAGGCAAACTTTCAGATACAAGAAGAAGCTTGTATGTAGAATCTGTGGTTAAAATATGCCCTTCCAAAAATGATTAAAAACGTAAAAAATAATATTAGTGGTCAAAAGGAAATTAGGTCAAATTTAAACTTATTCATTCTCTGCACAATTAACATTCTAACAAGAGAAAATCCAATGTACTGTTTGAATAGCAAGTTCAAATAATGCTACTCTCATTGACTGATGTAGCAAAAAGATTACATGTCAGGAACCACATCTCACTGTCAGGGGCTGGTTGTGTAACCTTGGAAAAGTCATTTCATTTGCCTGTGCCAAGATAACTTCTCACTTGCAAAGTGAGCCAGTTGAGCCAGTTTTAATTCTCAACTTTTGTGAATATGAATTTACATGCCACCCAGGTAAAGGAAAGGATCATGGAAATTTTACAGCTGGTACAATGCTTTGAATTACTTTAACATATTGAACAGAATTTGTTAAATAAAGCTGATACATGATTTTTAGTTAACTTTTTCAATTCTTGTTTGTAGAACATCAAACGAAAATAATATAATGTAATGATCTTTCATTGAAAACTAACCACAATAATAGACCAAGTGAGGAAGAAGTCAGAACATAATCAGAAAAAAAAACTTAATGTAGGAAATAAAGTGTTCAGTCTTCGGCTGCTTTCTGAAAACAAAATTATATTAATTTCAGATACATAAAAAATGCTCAAATGGTGACTCTTCCCTTTGTTGAAATTATCAAGAAATCATATTAGTGAAAGTTACTACAAGGGGTCATATTCCTATCGATATTGCTCCCTGATGGTACTATGATTGCCATTAGAGTTGCAATATCTCTTTCAAAAACTTTTGAATCTTAATATGCTGTGTAATTTATCAGTGATTTAAAACAAGTAACAAGACTACAAAAATATATCTTACATTTAATGATCCTTTGTAGCTCTTTTTACATTTGGAGTACACATTTGCCATGAGACTTTTATTTACTTTTTTGATGTTAAGCATAGTCATTTTAGCTAGGTGAATAATCCTGGAAGTAATTGTTTCAGAAATGATTTTGAGCTTTACAACAACCACTCTATTAAAAACAAAAAAAATTTTTTTTAAAGATTCCTTCCCTAAAAAAAAATAATCTATAGCCCTTGGTGAAACATTAGAGGGTAAGTGCGTGAATCCTTCATTTCAGGGATGCTGAAACTGAGGTCCAGAGCTGGGATGTGCAATGCAGCATTCCTGCAAGCCAGCTCAGGGCTTCCCATGGACTCTGATTACCGCTTGGAAGATGCTGAGTAGGGGAGTCACACTGTGGCCACAGACACCAGATACAGTCCAAACAATGCAGGGTAGCTATACACTGAGGAATAGAACATCCTCAAATAGTGACCATAGGCCATTTTGTTCAAGGCTCAAGGAAAAGAAAATCCAGTCGATGATTCTGTGATTATTGAGGATTTTGCTTTTTTTTTTTATTCACTTTGTTTTTTTGTTTGTTTGTTTTTAATGACTGCTTTTTAATGATTGCTTTTTTAAATTGTTCCACTGTTTAAAACTTGGTTATATTTTGACTCTATTTAGTTATACTTGACCAAGTACTTTACAGGAAAGCTTTCACTATGTGTTCCCTCCTTGGAAAACTTGAAATGATGGTGTTTTAATACCCTCTCTCCAAATCTGCAGAATTTCCTAATCCAAACCCTTAGCCACCATCCTGTTATGGAAACCATTCCTCACAACTGACTGGTTATACCAAATTAACTGTGGCTTTCAGATTTCTTTGTTTGAAGTCTCTAATGAAATTTTTCGAAAAAACAAAGCTTCCATCCCAAAATGTAAAGAGATTTTTTTGTAAACATGCATTTAAAATATTTAAAAGCACCTCTCTTTTCTTTTGTAACTACTCAATTGCCTTCTTCAGCATTCTGACAATTTTTTCATAATAAATTCAAAAATACAATCAAACTTTGCAATGCCCATTGATTTAGATGTTAACTTTATTTTGATCTTTTAATTTTATTACCTAATACCTCTTTCTGCATATGTATTTTACATACATATACACACATACATACATAACATATTCACACACATGTACATACACACACATCCAAACTCTGATATGAAATACTGGGAAAGGCAGGTAGTAAGAAATGACATGGCTATACCAGTTCCACCTTGAAAAACATGAGATCATGAGGTGCGAGACGAACTGAAGCAAATTCTTCACACTGCACACTTCATTCCCTTGTGCCCAAATGCACAATGACATTCTGGTCCTAATCCAGTCCCCGGTACCTGAGTCAGGACGTGATGCCAATCTGGGGAGGCCTCAGGTTATTCTATCATCCATCCATCCATCCATCCATCCATCCATCCTCCATCCTTCCATCCATCTATCCATTCTTCCATCATCCAACCAACTAGCCAGCCAGCCAGCCAATCAGCCAGCCAACAAGCCAATTGGTCAGAAAGAATTACTGAGGTTCTGCTCTATATTAGGCATGATGCTAGCACTAAAGGTACATGATTGTGGGACAAGCTCTTGTTTACAAGGCCTGGGGAAACACAAATTATTTCAAGCATAATTTGTGAAGTCTCTGGGGAAAACAGGTTGAAATGGACCAAACTGCATAATGGACCTAAGCGTCTCCTCTACTCTTCATTCCATATGCTTGTTCTATCAAATAATGTCTTTCACCTGGAATTGTTTAGGGAGCATGAACAGAAAACTAGACATGACATTAATCCTCTCCTGAAAACAAAAAATTCCTATGAGTTTTCCTGGGACTACATCAGTTGGCCATGAATACATCATAAGCTATTTTTTCTCTCTCCCTCTGTTTTTAACTATGACTCTATCTATAGCAAACATAAAACAATCTTTTCTCATTGCCAGAGACTTTGATTGCATCACCTATGATAACTCTTAGTCATGTTTGCTCATTCCAGATTCATTTTGTATTAATACTGACCTCCTTTCTCCTAAATTCCCGAACAACTTCAGTACATTTCTGGTTCATAAAGGACTAGGTTTCACTGAGAAGGAAACTGTTGGCATCATCAAAATGACTAAAAGTAGTTACATTAAAAAGATTTCTTGTACTTTCTGTAGCACTGTATAACTGTCATTTCATGTTACTGGGATCAAGGGATTCTAATGGAGGCCACATACTACAGAGTTAAGTGAAGCAGGCTCTGAGGCTGACTGCCCAGGTCAATTCTGGTCAACTAGTACTATTTGTGTTGTATCAGGGATGAGCCACAATTTCCCTAACTTCAGTTTCCCTACCTATAAAAAAGGGAATAATAATAACACCCAAATCTCATAAGGCTTTTGTAACTAATAAATTAGCTCATAAAAAATTATCACACAGCCTGACTTAAAGGATATTACTATTATTTTTAATCTTGGAGAGAAGCACTTGTGGAGTGAGAAATTTGGAACTTGCTTTATTATATGTTGGTATGCTGTAAATTGCAAGGAAGAAATATCGCTAATCCCATCTCACTGGTGAAACGACTAAAGCAAAGGGAGATTGACTGAAGAATTTGATTATCTCTCATACCTTAAGGTGTTAAAACCCAACGAACCATCTCCACGGCATTCTTACATGGGCTTCTCTCAAGGAGAAATCCATCACAAACCTTGGCACTTACATAAATGATGTATCTATGTTCTCATGAGTTCAACTGTTTCACTCACCTTGATATTCACAGGATCACCAGTGTGGGAAAGGGGTCACTAATCAATACTTACCAAACACCTATGGGATGCGTGGGTCTGTTGTCTGGCATTAAAATGTTTTCTCAACTTCACAGATGAGAAAACAAAATCAAGGAAGACAGAGATTCAATGTCAGTCCCAAAACCAGAGGAGGGGTCAGTACTGCAAGCAAGTATTGATTCCTCACAGGATCATTCCTACAAGCCAGGGTGCAAACCCTTAGACTACATACTATCCCATCACATTTTATATTTAGCAAAGATTTTTAGGACCCTTACCTTTTTATCTCATTTATTTTCCTTTACCTCCTAATGGTTATATAGCAGATTTATGCAGTTCTTAGAATCAGAGTAAAAATGAACCCTATTACAAAACAGGAATAGAATTTGTTCACAAGACAGCATGATGATAAATTCTACTTATCGCTTGAAGTTGTAAGTTGGAACACAGGATCTGAAGATGCATAGGAGATGCACCTTTCATAAGAGTTACATTTTTAAAATAAGGAGGAACCTTTTTTAATGCCACGAACACAAAAACCTTTTAATTAACGTCTTCTAATTTTAGTGTTTAGAGAGCTGTAAAGTGACTTTTTATTTATCAACCTATTATATTCAGTAATATAATGGGACATATATCATTAACTCATATAATTATGAAAATTATCATTTTCCCTCCTCATCTCCCTGAAAAAGAATGGAGTTCTATAAATATAAAATAGCCAAGTTAATTCTAACAGGAATGGTTAATGGCCCATTGGTTGTTTTAAATTTTTCTAATTTCTTTTTAACACTAATCTATTCCTGTGAAACATTTTTAACAAACAGATTATTTGTTGTAGATTATTATCATGTCTGCTACAAAATATTTTCAGGCTCTACCTCCCAGTCCTTGGGCATAAACTCACTTATAAATAGGATCTTTGAAGATCCTATTAAGATGAGGCCAAATTGAATCAGGGTGGGTCTTAATATAGTTGGTGCACCATTTTGAAACTATTGTGTACCCCAGAAAAGCCATGCTCTTTAATCCTCATTCAATATTGCTGGGTGGGAGATTAAGTTATGTCCACAGAGGTGTGACCCTCCCAACTGTAGGTAGGAACTTTTATTAGGTCGTTTCCATGAAAAATGTGTCCATTTATTCAAGGTGGGGTTGCTTACTGGAGTCCTTTAAGAGGGAATAGTTTTGGAAAAAGCGTCAGAGCTAATACACACAGAGACCTCTGGAGATGCAGAAAAAAAAAATGCCCCCAGGCAAGCTGTTTGAAACCTGGCGCCAAAGGATCAGTAGATGCCAGCTATTTGAGGTGACAGAGGTGTTTCAGACCCATTGGTCTTTCTTAGTCAAGGGATCTTTATCTAGATGCCTTAGTTTGGACATTTTTATGGCCTTAGAACTGTAAACTTGTAACCTAAAACATTTCCTTTATAAAAGCCAACCTATTTCTGGCATATTGCATTTTGGCAGCATTAACAAACTAAAACAGGGGTGCAATGGTAGCTCAGTGATAGAATTCTTGCCTACCATGTGGGAGATGAGGGTTCAATCCCCAGTCCATGCACTTCTCAAAAAACAAGCAAACAAGCAAAACAAATGAACAAAAAGTAAACAAACAAACAAAAACAAATTCAACCAATGGTGCTGCAATAATGTGACACTCACTTGGAAAAATAATGAATGTGACCCCACCATACAGCATACTAAAAAAAAAAAACCCACAAACAATCTAAAACATCTAACACAACTGGAATCCTTGTAAGAAAATGAAATTTGGACATGATAGTACAAAGAAGAGACAGAAAGAGACAGACCATTTTGTGACAGAGGCAGAAATTGATTATCAAGCCACCACCAGAATGTTCCATACTGCAGAGAAGGCAAGGTCTGCTGATACCTTAATTTTAGACTTTTGTCTCCAAAATTGTGGGCCAAGAAATTCCTTTTGTTTAGACCCTCCAGTTTGTGGCGTTTTGTTATAGCACCCCTGGCAAACTAAGGCAATACCGAAACATTCTTACCATACCACCTGTAGTTTTAAAGACTTTAAAAACTACTTCTATGAACTCTGTATGCTTACTTTTATGATTCGTTTGCTTAGAGGGCTTAAATATTTATACTATGGCAATAAGTAACAGATCATAAAAGCCAGATGTTATATTTGAGGGTCATTCCACAAATCTAAACCTGATCAAACCAGACTAACAGAGTATCTTCAGCCCACAAAACCTGCAGAGAGGAAATATATCTTCTCTGACATATTCTACAAAGAATATACTTTCCTATAGGAATGTTCATCAGCATTTTTTTTTTTTTTTTTTTTTTTTTTTAAAGGAAAGACAGAGAGAAGGAAGGAAGGATAGAAGGAAGGAAGGGAGGAAGAAAGGGAAACATCTTTTAAACATTTTCTTGTTTTATTGTATTTTGTTTCTCCGTTTTTGTTACATGGGCTGGGGCCGGGAATCGAACCGAGGTCCTCCGGCATAGCAGGCAAGCACTTTGCCCGCTGAGCCACTGCGGCCCGCCCATCAGCATTTTTTAAATACTGTTTATTATTATTTTTTTAAATCCTCAATAATAGGACTCAAGAAACAGCTAGTCCTTGATCAATTTCTAGCTAGCTGGGCAGACAAAAAAGTCAGTTTAGGTCTTGGCTCAAATAACAGCGAGGTGAACCAACACAGCTTTCTTCACCCCTCTGGAACTTAATTACTTTCTTTGAGAAACGAGAATATCTGAAATGACATTTAATTCCCTCCCAAATATATTAACTGTGCATATCTTGCTCTGTGATCATGTTATTTATAAGTACCATTAGAGTTCACTAAGTACTCTCACATCAACAGTCTCATTTGATCTTTGTGACTGATTTTCTGAGTTAGGTGGGCATTTATTTTTACGCATTTCCCAATACGTGTGCTCCTTTGGATACCCAGTAGGATTCACCAAGAGACAATAGCATCTAAAGTACCATGAGAAAGCACTTAGTTTTCAAGAGTTAGCATGCTATCCAGAATTTTTCCCTATACTGTGGTTCCTCGTCTTCAAACACTTACTAGAAAGAATTTTTTAAAAGAAAGGAAGAAAAAGTCATACTACGTGCTTCTGTTGATGCAGTCCCAAATTGAGACAAATCAATTGTTGGTGTTAGGTTGAAAACAAAATTTAATCATCACTGGATATATATCTTTTGAGTGAAGATGAGTTTCCTCAAGCTATCTGATATTTAAAAGAGTAATGGGCCTTAGGTAAAAGAGTTTTGTTTTGTTTTGCAGCTTCTCTTTGCAAACAAAATGGGTCCTTATTGCTAAAAGGAAATACACGGATTCTGGAATGCAATTCCAAGTGTCTCTGATGTCTTTTTAGCTCCCTTACTTCAGGAAGATCCATAACAAAGTGATTCCTCACAAATATGTCTAACACAGCAGTTAATAAAAGTCAGCAACAGATGTGATCATATTTCATCTTTGCAACAATTCTGCAAGGTAAGGTCTAAAAAGTCTGTCCCAACACGTTCCCCATTATTTTTCATCTCAGAGGTCAAGAAATGTCCTCGATAACTGAAAACCAAAAGTTATCTAGAATATCATTTAACAACTATATCTAAACTCTTTCTGACCTCTTTCCTCATCAAAACCATTATGAGATGTGAGAAATAGAAATATTACACCATCTGTGAGTGTTCAGTTTTCTTTTCTGCCTTTTCTCTTCTCTCTCCCCATGTAGACAGAAACCCTTCTGGAAGTGCAGATAAACAGGAAAATAGCAAGAGGATGGGGAAAACATAAAGGAAGGAGAAACAAGATTCCTGAATAACCTAACCAGGTAATTACCAGCTGGCTGTACAATGTCAAAAATAATTAAGTCCATGGTGTGGGCTTAATCAAAAACTTGATTTTGCACATTCTAATTCCTGAATTGCATTTGATAACAGCAGTTTATTGTGGCCATCATAATCCAAAATTAGGACTCTGAAACAATGTAAAGTGCAATGAGACATACTCTTACCTTGATGCTGGCATATTATATTCTCCTTAATTGGCATTTAATGATTCACATAGAGCATAATGAATAATTTTCAAGCAAAATAGTAGTTAACCAGAATAGCTCCCTCTCTGTCCACATTAAAAAAAAGCAGAGTTTGAGGCATAATCTAGCATCAGAATATTCTATTTATAATAACTTGCATTATAATCTTTTGCAATATATTCTTTCTCATTGACCAAGGACCCAAAGGTTCTCATAATGCTAAGACATTTTCTTTAAAGCTCCTCTTTTCCATTTTGGAATAGTACCTACAAATACATTTGGAGATTGAAATCATCTTAATTTCCTGCAAAGAAGAGGAAAACTACAGACCTTCTATTAGTTCATTAACCCTTCGATCTCTGCAGAAACATAAATTATTGACTATGCCTAATGAAAAATAATTTCCATGTTACAGTTAGAACTTAGCAATTTTATAATAAGTATAGTTCTGAATAGAAATGAAACAATCTGCAAGCAGTCTAGTGAGTCAATTCAGAAGAGAGAAAGTATTCATTATGCCAACTCTTACTAGACATACGAAACAAACCTCAATTGATCAGTACCTTTTGAATCTGCAGCTACGGCTCTCCAAACCAAATGAACATTTCCTTCCTCAAAGGAATTCACGGCCCTAAATGTTAGCGCCCAAAGTGATATGATACAAGATATTCCCTTTAGTTCTGATTTGATATTTTTTCTTTAATCAAAAACAAAACAAGATAACATTCATGTCTGACACCATAATCTCATGGCAAAATTTGAAAAGCAAAACTCTCATTCTTCTTCTCTCTCCTCAGATCTCTCTGTCCACACCTATATGTATATAAATGCTTCCAGCAGTAGCTGAGGAAGAGGGCTGGTGATGCACAAACTGGTATGCATTTAAAAATAACCAGATGAATAAAAAGTTTATAAGTATGGTAGTCTTTCACTTAAACAGAAAGCCAAATGTGAAAAGATGCAAAGGGGAGAAGGCTTTCACTACTTTTCCACTTAAAACTTTCTAATAATTACTAAGACTATTTCTTATTTCATGGAGAAATGTAATTATTAAGCTATAGTTACTTAGAATAAAATGCAAACAAAATCGTATTCATTGTATGTACATGTCACCTCTAATCAAGACCACAGAGTAACAAAAAGAAAAAAGACCCAGGTACTACCTTAATCCTTAAAAAAGAATCTAAGCTGATATAAGACTCCTACAATGTTTCATTTTGCCAGGCACTATATTTGTCACAGAAATGATCATAAAAGGAATATCATGCTTTTAAACTAAGTACCTCACAAGTGGATTATATTGCAAGTTTAAAATTACTTGCCTTCGAATTTTGAACGCCACATTCGATATCCCCGTGGGAAGGCATTTTCTGAGGTTGAATCATACTAAAACTGACACAATGAATTCAAAGCTGCTACAATACAAGTGCACCAAAATATGGAACTTACCTTATTATAAATAAATGGCAAATTGCAGACACTTTTCAGCTTGCAGCTATCTAGCATAGTGGATTAGAAATGAGCAAAACATCTTTCACCCCAGTGGGAGAAATGCATATCCAGACTTGGCTTTCTTCACCGGATTCCAGCAAGAGGAAGAGAAGCTGTTCACCTCCAAGAGACAGCAACAGCCTCTTCACAGGATAGCACTTGCTGCTCTGAACCTCCGAATGGCAGCGACTTAGAATGAAAGTAAGAGGAACCCGTGATGTTTAAATACCATTGCTTCAGATTCAGAGGATATGACTCAACCCTCTCTCAAATCAGCAGGAGTAGAGTTTCCCCTCTCAAAACTGTTAGTACAGATTACATAACAAACACCACATTGGGGGGTCCAGAAATGTTTACAAACTCAATAGTAAAAATTTGCCTGCTAAGTCAAACATGCATTTTTTAGTCATTAACCTTGTCCCTGTGGCACACAGAAATGAGAATAACACAGCACAAAGAAACACTCCTGCGTGATCTCTGCAGTGAATTAATGTTATTAAAGATGTGTGAACGTGCCAACATCTTCCTGATACCCAGGCACACTAAAGCCACTCACATATCAATGCAAAAATAATTTGTAAATTGAAACTGTATTTTAACATACAAGAAGTGGCAATTCTATATAACACATACAATGTTACATTCTTCATTAAGTAGAAAATAGATGTTTGCAGTTTACTGTTTCCCACAGGTATCCTGTCCCACACTGTCGGTACCTTGTGGTGCTAACTCTGCCTATCAACTTAGAGTCCCTTTCTTTGTTGTATGAACAATTCTAAAGGAACATAACTCATGCACCACTCCTGTAGTAAATGTGACAATAATCCATGCTTTCCCGGCCACCCTCACCCCTTAAGTCTGAGTTGTATGAAGCTTGATCACATTTTGAATAGTTATATTTTAACATCTCAGCCAATAAAATATTCATAGACTTGGATCCTTGGATAAAAATCTGCTACTTAAATTCAATCACCACTGCTTTCATAAAAAAAAGATGAAAAAACACGTCAATAATAGCAAACAGACTGAAACTATCCACAGCAACAGACATGATCATATCTCATCTTTGCAACAATTCTATAAGGCAAGGTCTGAAAAGTCTGTCCCAAAAAGTTCCTCCTAATTTTTCATCTCAGAGGTCAAGGAATTTCCTAGATAACTGAAAACCACAAGTTATCCAGAATATTCATTTTAGCCACTGAAGTTAAAGAGTTTAGATATAGTGGGCTGTCTGCTAGAAATATGGAAGCACATAGGTAATTTAAAACTTTTTAGTACTTGCATTTAAAAAAGCAAAAAGTGTTATGTAAAATTAACTTCAAAAATATTTACCACAATATATCTAAAATGGTATCACTGCAACATGTAATCAATGTAAAAATTATTAATGAAATATTCTACCCTTTTTTGGGACTGGTCTTGGAGATCTTGTAGGTATTTACATTTATGCACTCTCAATTTGAGCTATTTACATTGCAAGAGCCCAAGGGCCACATGTGGCTAAGGCTACCCAAACCAACTAGCACATCTAGAGCTGAAGGTTCATTCTCAGTCTTCAGTTGCAGTTCAATGTTCTCTCTTCAGAGAGCTCTTCCGATACTTTACCTGAAATGATTCTG
The DNA here is from genome assembly GCF_023851605.1 of Tamandua tetradactyla. Lineage (NCBI taxonomy): Eukaryota > Metazoa > Chordata > Mammalia > Pilosa > Myrmecophagidae > Tamandua > Tamandua tetradactyla. The sequence continues at coordinate 36,128,296 of NC_135347.1, read as the reverse complement.
TGCAATCACTGTCCATCTTATCCTATTTATTTCCTCACTAGCACATCGCAATCTGGAATTTTCTTCTTTATTCATTTGCTTACTTGTTTCTAGTCTGTGCTCTCTTAACCAGAATATCACAAACCTGAAGGCAGGGATCTTGTTCTGCTGAATATTTTATTCCTAGGCCTTGGTATTATGACCAATACAAAGCAGAATTTCAATAAACATTGTTCAATAAATGAATAAATAAATGTAGAGTTTGTGCTATAGTCTGGCAAATAATAGAATATTAAGAAATGGGTTACAAGATTGGGTATCTCTCATGATGTTATCATATCACTGAACTTTTAGCAAATACATTGGACAATACTTTACTGAACTGAAAAATTTCCTTCTTTTCAGAATACTAATGATCCTTTATGTACAGTGGGTATATACAGTATTTTATATACATATCCTCCTATATAATACTATATATAAATAACATACTAGTTTCACTACTATAAAGACAAGGATTTTAAAAGGTATTTCTAGGAATATTTTTGGTTCCTATAACCTATACATCTGGATATCATTAGGATGCCTATCTCCTTCTCACAGAAAATAAAATATTACCTATAAGACATTTATAGAGGATATTTTATATATTTGCCTGACTAAATCAAACATGCATTATTTTAGTCATTAACCTTGTTCATGATTTTTATTTGGTAAATCATGAATTCCTCTCTCAATCCACACAGTCTGAGCCAAGCAGACTTGGCCTAGAAGTAGGCATGTGATTCAGGCTTGGCCAATCACTGTATTCCATCCACAGGGCCACAGTGATATGTTCAAGGATGGGCATGTGACCCAAACTGGTCCAATGAGAGTGGGAAAGAAGTTTACAGTGGTACTGGGAAAGAGGTTGTTAAGTTTGTAGAACGCAAGCCTAGAATTTGTGGTTATCCTATTTGCTACCACATGAGATGAAGTCACATGGAGATGAGGACAACCAAAAGAAAAACAAGGAGGTGTGAGAGGCAGATTCCTGACAATGCTCTTGGAGTATCTGGATCCAGCTGGGCATCAGGTCATGTCTGGTACTCTGGTGTAATGAGGGATGCACTAGAAGGTTCACTGCCGAATTGTTTTTATTTTTTTTTTATTATTTTATTTTACATGGGCAGAGCACCGGGAATCGAACCCAGGTCCTCTGGCATGGCAGGCGAGCATTCTTGCCTGCTTAGCCACCGTGGCCCACCTGCAGAATTATCTTAAGGATGAAAACTGAAAACTTTATAAAGGCCATGAACAGTGGAAGGGCTAAATAAATTATGGGTTAATTATACCAAGGAATGCTATGTTGCTATTAAAAAGTATCAGGTCATCTTCATGCAATGACATGCAAAGCCCTCTAAAAGATGTTAAATGAAAATAACATGTTTGTAGAAAAATACAATCTTCCAGTTATAGTATATGAATTTATATATGAAAATTCATAAAAAATAACCTGGAAGATGGCACACCAATTGCAGACAAGTAGTTATCTCTAGGAAAGAGATTTGAAATAAGGGAGGGGTAGAGAGAAAAAGACAGACCCAATCATTTTTCTCAGTTTATTACATATTGAAAAAAATCTTGTAAAAATAAATTCCTATATATTCCTCACGTAATTTAAAACTAAGGTGATTTTTATAAGCAAAATAATAACTTATGACTTTGCATCTCCATATTTTGCTACATTGTATTCACTCTAAGTGGACTATATTATTTTTTAAAAAAACACTTCCCAGTGCTTGCCCATGCAAAAAAATAAATAAATAAAATAAAAATAAAAATAACGTACATAAATGAAAGTACTCTTCCCTGACCCATCCTCTTCATTATTTCCTAGGCTCATTTTTCAGCCTGGTTAAGGATATGCCAAGATAGAGATAAAGACAGGACAGAGGAAGAGAGAAACTGGAGAGACAGTGAGCTACACAGGTCCAAGACACCTTTTAACATTGGCCAAGGTCTTGGGGTGTTTATTCCCTTTGGCTCCTGCAAGCTCTTTGACAGTCTTCATAAAAATACATCTTGGATTTATTCACCTGCCAACATATCAACAGTCTGATGTTTATAATACTCTGTCTTGTATTAATTTAGTTAATGTCTTGGATCAAAAAGAATTTGTTTATTATCAGCTCACTCAAAAAGTTCTGGTCTCAGACAGGCATGACAAAGTGTTTTCCTAATTATCCGAGAAACTAAACCAATTCTTGTTTTTTTTGTTTGTTTGTTTGCTCTAGTCCTCAAAACTTTTCACATTATCTTAGGAGTGTTCATAATATCTCATGCTTTCGTATCCTCTTAGATTTCCACAGTATTCCTCCTTAAATATTACAGAGCTGAAGATACCTAGAGTCGGGGCCCTTTTGACTTTAAGGGTGGCTAAACAGAATTTCAATTTATACAGCACTGACAAACCGATGTGAGTGCTGCTCTATTTTATTCATTCAAAGCGCACTTATCCTAATAACTTAAGCCTCCTACATGTGTCTCTTAACATTCTCCTTGCCTTCACTTACAGTCTTAATGTCATGCCAAATTAGCTTCAGATTTTCTAGAGGAAACAAAACATATAGATATAACTGAAGGCCCTGTATGGCTCTGCCTATCCCACTCTCCTTTTTCTCTCCCCAAAGGTGACCACTCTACTGGGTTGACTTTTTCATTTCCATACATCTTTCATCCTTTTATTCCATCTGTGTAGATCCATAAACAAGACATTTATTTCCATGATTTTAAACTTTATAAAAATGGTATCACAGTGTATATCCTTTTAAAGTTTTTTTTTTTTTTTTTGGCTACAAATTGCTGAGCCAAAAAGTCACAAAAAATAATTTTAAAAGGATGTACACTTACAGGTAGCTCTACATAGTTCATTCTTTTTAACTGTTGTATAGCCTTCCAATCCATACATTCATTCTCCTGTTGGTGGACATTTAGGTTGTTTCTGATTTATTATTATTATTAAACTACTATGACTCGTGTATATGCACAAGAATTTCTCTGAGATGGAGACCTAGGAACGGAATTGAAGAGTCATAAGATATGTACCACTTAACTTTTACTAGATATTGTCAAATAGCATCCCAACATAATTAGGTTAATTTACAATTCAACCAGTGTTAAATGAGGTCTCTTGTAATACTAGATTTTTGCAAATGTGGTATTTCAGATTCTGAAATTTCTGCCATTTATTTATGATTGATACATATTCTCAAAGTTTAATCTGGGTTCTTATTGACCTTTTTCCTACTAGGTTGTTTGCCTTTCCGTTTTTTATTTTTGGGAGATGTTTCTATATTACAATTCTACTTCTTTGTCACTTATATGAGTTACAGATATAATCCTTAAATATGTGGTCTGTTTACAATGTCTCTTGTTATTTGTTTTTCATTTTAGAAGATCATTATTTTTTAAATTATTTTTTCTCAGTTACTTACCTATGCTTCTTAAGTAAAAAAATATGGTGAAAGTTAAGTGTTTCTCAGCCATTATTCTTGATGCAATCCTAACAAATAATGTCAGAGTACATATCTAAAATGGAACTAAGAAGAATTCATAATTCCCTAAATGCATGCATACAGTTCAGTTCATCATATATGCTCAATATTGAGTTAGAGGGTATAAACATGCAGCAGTCCATGCACTCCAGAAATCAAGAGGTTTACAGTGCAATTGGGGAAGAAGACTCATAAGCAGGAGATGTTAATGACAATGGTAAGTATAATGATGAAATGGGGAAGTAACCATGAGTCAGGGATTTTGCTAATTCATTATTTAATTTAACAAATTAAATATGATGGAGTTAATGTCATTATGAGAAGTATAGACAAGATGCTGTGGAAACAGAGAGAAGAGATATAATTTACACCCTAAAATTAATTCACATTATAAAATGGTCAAATTTGGGGTAGTATTGACACGTGTGATATAGTAAGAATTTGAACCGACATTTCTATTTCCCCAAATAAATTTGCTTCCCCAAATAGATCACTCATAAATTAATCATATTGCCTCTAGAAGATTAGTAAGAACTAAAGAGCAGTTTATTCATTTGCAGAAAAAAAATGCTTCCTTGGGAAACAAATTCATTTTTACAATCAGTCATTCAATCATATAAAGACATTTTCTCCATTCATTAGAGACAAAAGTAAAATAAAGCCATTAATTCTTAAGAATCATAACGGCAAATGGCACATCTTCCTTATCAGATATGAATAATTTACTAATATCAAAGTTAAAAATAAGCTTTTACTCTCTAAAGAAATCCCATGGTAAACACATTTGTAAACGAAGCATCCAAATTCATCTGTTTTGTAAATACAAATGTTCACACTGTGTTTCTGTCAGTGCAAGATACATCTATTGCCTTAGAGTAATGTAGCTTAGAGAGAGATTAGCATTCCTCACTAGGAAGCTAGCAAGGGGGATCATCAGCATCACCCATTGCCTGAGGAAAGAAGGAGGGAATCCCACTTCCCTGAAGTGATGAGCTTTTACTGTTCAGACTCTGTATCACCGTAACCTTCTAGGACTCAAAACTAAAATGTGTCTTCTGTACTTGGGGATGACAGTGAAATGAGCATGGAAATGAGAAAATAAGACTTCCAACTGAGAATTAAACTTCAGAATAAAAATGTAACAGGTTAGAGCATAGATAAGCAAAGAATGAGTAAGAACAATGGAAATTCATCTGCCTAGAGGCACACGCATGACCAGAAGAGTTCAGATGGATGCCACGGATGTGGCAGGATGACCGTGAACTTGAAGGGCAAGATTCAAACCTCATCTAAAGGGGAAAGTCTCCACTCAGTTCCAGTCAATTGACCAGTTGTGGGAAGAAGCCAGGAAGGTCAGATCTCTGGATTTTTCAAGAGAGGCTGTAGATCCAGGCAGTTATATGAATTTTCCTGATGTATAAATCTTAGCCTCTACATAGTATGAGACAAACAAAAGCATCTGAAAGCCAAATTGCCCTCACTGTCAGCCAGTCTTGGATCCTTGCACCTGGCAATAACCTGATTAAACATACTGACTCTACCTACAGAAACAATGTGTTAAATAGACAGACACGTGTAGACGTATGTGTCCCACTGATTAACACCAGAAATATAAATTAGTTCTTGCAAGAACTTCTTCAAAGGTATGATTTGTGTACAAAGAGTGTTTAAGTCCAGGGTACAGGGGGGAAGCTGCTATTGCATGCTATGGGCTATCTTTAACAGGAAAACATCAGCACTACCACAGCAACACCAGGGGTAAATAATGGCGGGGGGTACAAAAGTTAAGAGGAGGTTTAGATTTCTTATTTGGCAAGGGTGTGTTTATTGGTTTTCTTTCTCTTGGGAACAATGAAACTATTTAAAATTGAGAGTGTTGATGGACTGTGGACTTTGGCCACTATATATGATTCCTGATGAACGCAGGTAGCTGAAGGATGAACAGATGGAGAAGTAGATTGGTGAACGATTGCGTATATTTATGAAGGAATGTTGTGCTGCTACAAAAAATGAATATTTAGAGATAAGAATGAAGTTGATCAGTTGGGGTAAAAGTAATTCAGAACACAGGGGTAAGGAAAACTATGTCTATATTTTAGAACAACAAATACTCTTTGAGACCAAAGGAAGGAAGGTTTATTTGGTCTGGAACCAAAATGTTCTGTAACACATAATGTAACTCAACCTATCTGTATAGCTTACTTGGACAACTGAAACACAGGGAGGCCAGAATAAGAAAGAGGTCCTTTAATCTTGTATAGCTTAATATAATGCCTGGATACATCCTAGAGTATATTAAGCAGATAATCAAAAAGTATTGGGAAAGTCTCTTGAGGGATGGGAGAATATATATGGAACTATTAAACTTTATCATCAGGAAATCCCCTGATACTGTGTCAAACTTTAGGGACACACGAATCAATAGGCCATGCCCTTGATCTTGAGACTTATTCTTGTGAAACTTGTGCAGGTAGCAGAGAAGCTCAGCCTACCTATAGGTATTAAGAGTTACTTCTGGAGGACCTCTTTTGTTGCTCAGATGTGGACTCACTCTCTCTAAGCCCAACTCCGCAAGTGAAATCATTGCTCCCCCCTCTACGTGGGACATGACATCCAGGGGTGAAAGTCTCCCAGCGATGTGGGAGATGACTCCCAGGGATGAATGCAGACCTGGCAATGTGAGATCAGCAATTTCATCCTGACCAAAAGGGGGAAAAGAAGTGTAACTAAAAAAGTATCACTGGCTGAGTTCAAATAGAGTTGAGAGGCTACTCTGGAGATTGCTCTTACACATCCTTCAGTTAGATATTGCTACCTATCATAACAGGCCAACCTCCAACCAGGACCATTCCAGCCAATCCTAAAGAACACCTAAGGCAATATATAAGATTCCACAAGGGCTCCATGCACTAGTGTAACTTTCCAGAAACCTACAACCTCCAGATGGGCCCCTGGACCAGATAAATCCTGAAACCTAGAGGGCTCAGCCTTTCCAGAATATCAGACAGTTCCATCTCCCTACCCCATATTAGTGACAGCCCTTTCCAACATGAAAAAGTCAGAATGGCCATAGCCCAAACACCCCTAAAGAGAGGGATAGAAAGATCAAAGGTGATGATGGAGTTATACAGAGAACACAGGATTTAACAAATGAATATGATTGTTGAATCATTAAATTTATATCTCTTTTAATCTCCAGTATCTTAGGGCAGCTAGAAGTAAAAACCTAAAATTGTGGAACAGTAACCCATGTCAAAGTCTGAAATTTGTTCTACAGCTAATTGTGGTGCTGTGCTTTGAAATTCATAGCTTTTTATATATGCTATCTTTCACAAAAAAACAAAAAAGAAAGAGAAAAAAGTTGATTGTGGTGACAAAAAAATATTTAAGCCTTCTAGCCTCCTACATTCTGGAGCAGCTAGAAGGAAAAATCTGAGAGGATTGTATGGTAGCCCATGACAAGTTTGAGATCTGTCCTGTAACTACTTGTCGAAGAGTGCTTCGAAAACTACTGCTTTTATATTTCTTTGGTTTATATATATGTTATACTATACAATCAAAAAAGTTAAAACCGAAAATAAATACACAGACAGACATAGACCAGACGAGGAAATAGGCAGAAAGCAGCCTCAGAAGGCATATCCATCCTTACAGGCAGTGGCCATCCAAATGCTGGGAGAGGATGCTCTGGGCTGGTGGCATGTCCTTTCCTATATGGATCTGCCTCTTCAATTCTACCAAACCCATAAGTCTAAGAACCAACTGCCCATCTGTTTCCATGTTTCTATATTAGCCAGGGTTCTCCAGAAACGCAGAATTGACAGGATAGATTAGCTATGGATAAAGCTGTAGCTGCACATATAGATAAATAAAAATATTAACATATTTCTTATAGGAATTGACTCGTGTGACCATGGGTACTGGCGAGTCTGATTTCCAAAGGGCAGGCCACAAGTTGGGAACTTTAACAATGCTTCCCCAGGAGAAGCTAGCTGTCTAAAGCAGAGATGGAAATTCTTCCTTCTGACCGCCTAAACCCTCCATTTTCTGTTTAAGGCTTCCAACTGACTGGATGAGGAGGCTCTTCTCATTGCTGAAGGCAATCTCCTTTGCTGACTGTAGATGCAATCAGTTGTAGATGCAATCAACTGACTAAAGGGCAAATCTATCTTTTTGCTTGACCAAACTACTGGTCACAATAACCTGGCCAAGCTGACACATGAAATAAACCATCAACTTTTCAGGCTTCTTTCTGATTAGAATTTGGCATCCTGTCTGGCATGCCTTCAGGAAGAACTTCTTGTACCTTGAGGGACCTGAGGGGCAACTCAGTACATATGTCTTTCATGATAAATTAATAAACTGGCAGCTTGTTACAAATGTGCTTCTCAAGTGGCCTGTTTATAGGCACAAACGGAGCTGGGTGGGGACACAACCTGCTGATCGCCAGCAGCTTCACTTCTCATTATTAATGGAAACGTTGGTACTCTGATCTTATACATGACTTGTATGAGCTTGGTTACTCAGAGTCCAGCCCTGGAGGACAGATGTGTTCTGGAACTGCTGACAGATGTCATTTCTGGGCCCACAAGGCTTTGGGCCAGGCCATGGACAGATGAGCACTATAATAAACACATTTTACTGATAAGATGCTACAAGGCACTCTGCAAGGTCCCTTGGGAGCTGTGAATAATTTATTCAGTCCCACTTACCCTCACTCTGCTCCCTGGTTATACCTTCCAAAGGATCCTGACCTGGATCTCTGAACATCCAGAAATGACCTAGAAATGGGAAGTTAAGAATTAAAGAGAAGACCCAATGAACAGGGCCAGAAACCTCCCAGAAGTTAAAAAATATATTTCTGATCACTGGCACTATGGAGCAAAGATATTGTGCCATATGCTGCCTTAAATATCCAATCTAATTCTCACAGCAACTCTCTGAAGCAGGTACTACTTTTAGCAATTATTCTATTCTATAAAGGAGGAAATCAAGGCTTAAGGAGAATAAATAATGACCACAATCACATAGGTATAGCAGTGGAGTTGGGATTAAAACCTGTAGCCTCAAACACTATACTATATTTGTTGTCTGTATTCATTCATTCATAAAACATGCATTTTGTATTTATTACATGCCAACCAGGGTTCTAAGCACATTACCAATATTATCTCATTTAATCTTCATAACAATCTGATTAGATGAGTACTATAATAAACCCAGTTTACTGATAAGAAAAACTGAGGCAAAGAGAAGCTATGTAACTTGCCCAAGATTATACAGGTATTAGGTAGCATCATCAGGATTTAAACCTAAAGCAGTCTTGCTCCAGAGTGCATGCTCTTGGTTTCTGTGCAATTATTCTGCACAATGTTCTCTAGGAACAACTGATGAAGATTCCAATTTTAAATATTAATTTTAGTGCTATTACAAGATTTTTCAGGAGAATGGATGGAAACACAAGGAAAAGAAATATTTTTATATTATACCATTTCTCCTTATTGCGCACCTGGTACAAAAACTACAATTCTTCTGAATTGAAGAATTGCAGCACAAGTTTTGAGAACTGTGGCACAACTTGACAATCATAAAATCCTACCGGACTGTACACAATTTTTCCATAGGAGACACATCTGAGGAAGGCAACAAATTTAGTTCCACATCTTATTCTCAGCATTGCAAAGGAAATGATAGGAACATCCTATATTTCTGATTCACAAATCTTAGGAGGTAAAGGTTAGAATACTCACTGTTGAGAAATCGAAAATGAAGCTAATATTCCAGAGTTTAATTAGAATGTCATTTTCTCTTAGAAATAGAACAAATTTAATTTTAGAATAAAAACACATTGAACATAAAGAAAGTGATATAAGTACCTCCTACTTTAAATCAAATTTTCCCTTAAACTTAAAATGGAACTTTCAGATTCATAAATTGTAGACTTTTATTAAGAATAATACTTTGGAATTGGTTTGGTAAAAATAACACCTTCTGACTCATATTGTAAATGTGAAAGAAACTTTTCTATTTAAACAGAGAAGAAATGCCTTCACTGATTCCAACACCACTTAATCTAGTATTTAGATCCTCCTAGCTAGAGTCTAAAAAATTGACTCAAACCTGAATTCAGAAGGTCTTTCTTTAAGTCTTTATTCTGTTTTCTTCATCTTGCTAGTCTCTTCTAGCATTAATTCTTCCCAGAAACTGTCATCCTTGGAGATGAAAGGATGTCTGCTATGCAACAAGGATTGCAAGCTATGCAACCAGTTCAAATGTGGGCACTGAACAAAAAGGAACAATATCAACAGATACTTTCCATCTTTCATCACTTTATTCTCTTTAAAAGCAGTCTCCCATTTTTACTGGCCACAATTCATATAATCTGACTGTCAATCACAGCTTACTCAACTACCAACACTTTCCTAATCTTAAACTTCACAGAATTCTCAACAACACCCCACACTCAGTACGCCCTCTTGGGGGCCTTCCTGTTTCCATCTTCATTTATTTCTTCTCAGGTTCTCAATCTGCTCCTTTCTTCTTTTCATTGCTCTCCACACCATGAAGGAATTTTAGGGGTTTTAAAGCAAATTTCTGAAGCATGGTAGTTAGAGAGGGCAGGTTTTAGCATCAGATCATGAAGGTACAAATTATGCCTCTGCCAATTATATACTTATTGTGAATTTGCTATTATCATCATAATTATTACATGTTTAATTTGAGCCACTTATTGTTGAGATAAGAAATAAGAAATAAAAACATTTAAACTAGCTAGCTTTTTTTTTTTTTTGGCCAAAGCCCCGATTAAAAAGAAATTTATGTGGTAATTCTGTCAGGGAATCAATCAGCAATCATATCATGTACCCATTCCTAACTAATTCTATGGCCTTTCCTTCTCAGTCTTACTGCCCCTTAAACACTGCTACTCCAGAGTAATCTGTTGTAGGTTCTCTGCTTTTCTTTCTTTGGAGCATGGGTCCCAAACTTGAATGAGGCAGGCAGTTTGTTCAGGACATAGATTTAATAGCTGAGGGTGTGGGAATGGCTGGTACAGGGGAAACCAATGGCCCCCAAAGGGCATTGCTGCCCCTCTGCTGTACACAGTGTTGTTACATGGACTTTGTTTATCTAGTTGTCTGTTGTTGGACATTTGTTGCTGCCATCTTTTGGCTATTGTGAATAATGCTGCTGTGAATGTTAGCGTAAAATTATCTGTTCAAATCCATGCTTTCAATTATTTTGAGTATATACCTAGAAGTGGGATTGCCAGGTCATAGGGTCATTCTCATTTATCTTTTGGAGGGACTGTCAAACTATTTTCTACAGCAGCTGCACCATTTTTGCATTCTCAGCAAGAATGTATGAAGGTTCTTATTTCTTAGCAGCCTTGCCAGCATTGTTATTTTTCATCTTTTAAAAAATAATAGCCATCCTAGTTAGTGTAAAGTAGTATCTCATTGCAGTTTGGATTTGCATTTCCCTAATGGATAATGATGTTGAGCATCTTTTTCTCTGCTTATTGGCCATTTGCATATTTTCTTTGGAGAATTGCCTATTCAAGTCCTTTGCTCATTTTTAATTGGATTGTTTGCCTTTTTGTTGTTGAGTTGTAGGAGTTCTTTATATAGTCTATATATTAAACCTTTATCAGATATGTGGTTTCCAAATATTTTCTCCCATTCAGTAGCTTCTCCTTCACTTCTTGGTAATGTCCTTTGTCATGGTTAGGGACAGGTGTCAACTTGGCCAAGTTGTGGTACCTGTTCATCTGATTGGGCAAGCGCTGGCCTGTCTGTTGCAATGAGGACATTTCATAGGATTAGGTCATGATCACGTCAGCTACATCCACAGCTGATTCCATTTGTAATCAGCCAAGGGGGAGTGTCTTCTGCAATTAGTGATGCTAAATCCAATCATGGGAAGCCTTTTAAGGAGGACTCAGAGGAGACAGGTTGCATTCCTGCTTTGGCTGGTGAGCCTCTCCTGTGGAGTTCATCCAGGCCATCCATCAGAGTTGTCGGCTTCGCAGCCTGCCCTGTGGATTTTGGACTCTGCGTTCCTACCGTCACGTGAGACACTTTCATAAATTTTATATTTGCAAGTGTTCCCTGTTGATTCTGTTTCTCTAGAGAACCCTAACTAATACACCTTTAATGCACAAAAGTTTATTTTTCTTTCATTGCTTCTGCTTTATATATAAAGTCTCAGAATCCATTGCCCTATCCAGGTCCTAAAGAAAGTTTCCTATGCTTTCTACTGAGTTTTATAGTTTTAGCTCTTACATTTAGGTAATTGATCCATTTTTTTTTTGTTAATTTTTGTATATAGTGTGAGGTAGAGGTCCATTTTCATTCTTTTGCATGTGGATGTCAGTTTTCCAGCACTATTTTTGTTTGTTGAAGAAACTGTTGTTTCCCCATTTAATATACTTGGTACACTTGTAAAAAATCCCTTGGTCTTAGACGTGTAGGTTTATTTCTGAACTCTCAATCCATTCGTCTACATAGCTGTCCTTGTGCCAGAACAACTCGATTATGGCAGCTCTGTAATAAGTTTTGAAATTGGGAAGTGTGAGTCCTCCAGCTTTGTTTTTCTTTTTCAAGATGGCTTTAGCTACAATGACCTTTTCTGATAGCTTGAATAGGTTCTCAAATTTTTTGACACTCTTCTCATCAAGATGTGGGATCTGTGGCTTCTCCTCTTGAAATTGGGTGGGTTTTTGTAACTGTTTTGACTAATAAAGTATCACAGAGGAGATGCTACGTGACTCCCAAGACTAGATCATAAAATGTTACAAGATACTCCCTTGCTCACTGGAACATTCTCTCTTGAAGAGGAGCTGCCACAAAAGCACTCTTATTGCCCTGTGGCTATTTTGCTGTGAGGAAACGCAACTTGGCTTTACAGAAGATCTCTGAGACTCCAGGAAGAGAGAGATGTCTGGCCAATCCTGGCTTTCCCAACTCCATTTACAACTATTCCAGCTCTAGCTGGAATTACAATGGCGTGAAGGAGCCTGGGCTAGAATCATCCAGTCAACTAGTTAAAACAACCCTGATTCAAAAAATCACGGGCAAAAAAAAATGTTTAAGTTGTGTAATTTGGGGTAATCTGTTGCACTGCAGCCAAGACAAATTTTGGTACTACAATGGTGTTCTACCATTACTAAGAGCTAAAACATGTGTCCTAGAGCTTGGAATGGAGTAGCAAGTGAAAGCTGAAAGACCCTCAAGGAAAGTGTTAGCAGAAGTCTCCAGGGACTTGAAGAGGCTTCAGTGAAGGCTCAAATAAAAGTAAGGATAATGTTGTTGGACTCTGGAAGAAAGAGGCCTCTTGCTATGCAGAGGTAGGAAGTTAGGCAACATTGTCATTTGTGGAAATATGGAATTTAAGAAATAGATGGAATGAATTTGATGATCTAGCTAAGGAGATCTTCAAGTGCAGTTTTTCCCCCACTGACTATAATAAAATGCAAGAGGAAAAAGATGAGCTAAAGGAAAACTGTTAAATGTAAAGGGATCAGAACTGGCTGGGTTAAAACAACAACAACAACGAAACTTCATTATCAGCCTCTCCAGACAGCAAACCACCCTCAGTTTAAGAAAAGATTTCTGGCCAAAGAGCAGTCTAGGGTGGAATTTTAAGACCCTTTAAAAGATCCCAGAAAAATCTAAGGCAGTACTTCATAGAGCCGTTCAGACAAACAAAAGACCCTCTAAGGCACTGAAAGAGTGTACTTCTCAGATCTCCCCCCATTAAACAATTCAATTTCTTAGTATCTTAAGTATGCTATCTAAAGGCACCTCACAGAGAACCCAAAACAGAGATGAGCTTATCTTTAGAAGTTTGTGGTCACGGATTTATAGAAAATCCAGAAGGTATTTGAAATAAACTTTTTTTTTTCTGGTAGAACTACAAATACAGACTAAAAGAGGTAGGGAGAGAACAAAATATAAAGTGGACTTTAGACCCCTTACATTCTATGGCCAGTAAACAGGCTACTTAGTTGCAAATGAAGTTTTCTATGGAAGATAGAGGTTGAAAGAGGGAAGAACTAGCAGTAAGACTGAGCCTTAATAAGGAAATTGGCAAAACGGACCTGGACAGATTGCATGAATGCTTTGGACCAGTGACTACTGTGTGCCTCTCGTTCTCGTCTTAAATAGGGTGCACAGAGCAGATAACCTTTGCCTGGCCTGCCATTAATGTTGGGTGTGTAGGAGCCGATAGCTTGTTTCTTTGGTTTATAGTTCTGTACCAAAAAAGCTATTTCCAAAGAACCTTATCTTCCTCTAGATCTTGGATGATGCAATATTGGGCTACAAGCTAATGTTTAGACTTGAGGAACTTGGGGGAGGGGGTGAATATATTTTGCATGTGAGAAGGAAGTGAATTGTAGCTGGATGGTGGATTTCAGAAGGGTGTATTTTGCAAAGAGAGCCACAAAAATATCTCCCATTCTAAATGCTCTTCTTACAATGTGCATTGATATTCCTCCCATCAAGAGCTGAGGTTATGATTTTTCCCCCTTGAATCTGGACAGGATTGTGACAGCAGAAGTGATGCTGTCTTCTGATGCTAAATCATAAAAAGATTGTATAGAGTCAATCTGGTTCTGTTGGGGTCTTGCCCTTAAAATCCAGCCACCATATCACAAGGAACTCCAAGCAGGCCCTGGAGAGGCCCACCTGGAGGAAAACCTGGGCCCTAGCCTGCAGCTCCAGCCAAGCTTCTTACCACTGGCCAGCACCAACATGCCAGGTGTGTGAAAGAACCGTCTCCAAAGTGTACCCTTTACTCAAGTGAATGTTCCAGGTAACATTAAGTGGAGCAGAGACAGGCCGTCCTTGCCAAGCATTGCCCAACTCACGTTCTGATGAACAAAATAAATAACTGCCACTGCTTAAACCACTTAGTTTTGGGCTAGTGCATTATACAACAATAGATCATTGGAATGCCTTCTCACTACTTTCCTTGCCTGCTGTCTTCCATTTCTTCCCTTTCTCCATGAATTTCCTAGGGGAAAAAAAAGTTGATTAAGTGTCCCCAGACCTTTGTTTTTTCTCCATTTGGATCTTTCCACTGAACTGTAAGCACCTTGAGGTCATGAGTGAAGCCTTCACATTACAGTAGTATTACATGTTTACTGGATAAATTAATTGTCAAGATATTTTGTCCCTGGGACTTTAATAGGATCTATCATGGAGTCTTGACTTATAACATATAAATTCTGTGAAACCAGTTAGCAATATTTTTTATTTGCCTTTAAGAAATCTGAGGGAAAAACATTCTTATGCATTAATTTACTTACAAATGTTAAAACAGTTTGTGCTTATAAACTGACAGACATTCTTGTTGAAACCACTTTATGACTAAGAAAATATGGCATGAAAAATCATACTTTTTCTCATAAGCAGATAATATGCAGTTTTACATAAACTTTCATAAACTAAATTTGATAAATATAAACCTTTTCTGCTTTATCATCTAGAAATATAGGATTATAAGAGAATCTTAATATCCCTAAAATAATCCCATAAAACTATACCGGTTATTACCATTTCTGAGCATTTCAGAATTCCCTGTTAGCACAATTTACTATTTCTTTCTTCTAAATATTCCTTTATTTCCTCGGAAGTACGCAACACTCCAAAACTAACCTTGTAACAAATTCTTGGTATGTGCACATTTTTTGTTTTGCTTCCTAGTGCTTACTTCTGCCCAAGGCAGACTATTTTCTCTTTTATTATTTATGTTAGATTTTTATTACATCCATTTCTCCAAGGCAGTTAAGGTGCTCAGCATACAGAGCATTTTAGTGTGTGTGCGTGTGTTTTTTAATGTGTTTCCTTCAAGCGCTGCAAAAGCAAAGCACAACAACAACAAAGTTTGAAAGAAAATATCAAAGAGTAAGGGACAGACTATCAAGGTCAGAAGAGAGTAGGGGGTGGTTTATTCACGCAGCATGAACATTCAGGGAATTGTGAAAATAACTCTGTCCAGAACATGCTCAAGTTCATCCTGCTGCCCTTGGGAAAAGCAGGTGTCCTGATATCTAGGCTATAAGTTTATTTCAGAAGCCCTGATCACAGGGTACTCTGCTTCTTCCAACCTCTTATGTTTGCGTCAGGATAACTGATTAAAAATTGATTGTAGTCCCTGCTCTTTATATATTTTCATGAAGGTTTGGGGACAAGGATAAGGGCTGAAACAGGCTCACGTTAACGACTCTGCCAGACATTTGCTACATCTAACCTCATTTGAAGAAATTTATTTGTGGCATCAGAGGTACTGGGTGACAGTAATTTGAAATAAAATGAGGCACAGGGGACAGTGCAGAAAGGTCTATACGTTCCTTGCCCCCCAAGGGAGGACAATTTATGGAGCTGGACACTTCGACACTCCAAACAGGGACTAAGAGTTAAAACTGAGCCAATTTAAGACAATGAAGAAAGGTGATATTTATCACACACCTGATTTCACGAGCAGACACTCATTCACACGTATTCCACAAAACAAGATTAGAAAAGCACATGCCAGTGTCCCATCTGGCCCCACAAGAAAATTTAAAGATTCTGTTGTGGAGACTGTGAAGTTTTGAGAGAAAATTTTGATGGAAAAACAAAGAAAAATGTTTGAAAAAGGAAGCAAAGAATGTCAGCAGTTTCTTTAAGAAGATATTAATAAAAATTAATAATATTTGGTGGACAAAACATTTAAAGACTTTCTCACACCTAGGAGACAAAAGGGGAATTCTTAATTGCTTATTCTGTTTGATACATTTATGGATAATTAAAAGAGGAATAAACTTCATACGACCAATACAGTTTCCACTGGTAATGAGGGAGAGACTTCTAAGAGGAGTGATTATGTGCTACTCAGCTTCTGCTTTGCTGAGAGCCTTGAAATTAATGAAGGAAAAGGAAGAAAGAGACAGGGTATATGTGAAGGAAAAAGAAAAGCAAGAGAAAGGTAAAAGCAAGAGAAAGGTAAAAAGCAAAGAGTTGTTTCAAAATTTGCTTGAGGAAAGGGCCTGCTTAAAAAAATTTCCATAAATGGAAGATGCTCTAATTCTTGCAGTATGCTAAGGCACAAAAAGCTTTTAGCACCTTACAGAGCTGCACGAAATAAATGGGAGCAGAACTTCAAGAACAAAAGCTAAATACCATAAAAGGTTTGAAATACCTTTCCGTAAAAAGGGCAGCGTTTTAACTGTAAAGTCTTTTTGTGAATAATGAGTAGAGCAGAGAAAGAATAGTCAAATTTTCGAGGTAGCTTCCCATTCCATCAGTAAATATCATTCTAAAATATACATATTATATACCAGATTGTTCTAAAATAGTCACAAAGTTTTATGGGATTCCATTACATTTTCTGCGTTGTCAGGATGTTTAAAGGCAGTATGCATTATAATTGTTCAAACATACAGGTGTGGTAGACATGCAGGCTTCTACCAGGGCAGGTCATCATTTTTAAATAGCTTTTTCCTGATTATAAAAGTGATCAATGTTTATTTTTACACATTAGGAAAATTCTAAAATATATCGATAAGAAATAAAAACTGCCTATAATACCAACTTTTACAAATAACCAGTGTTAGAATTTTAGGTCCTCAACAAATATTTACGAGCATCTACTTTGGGCCAGGCCATTGTTTTAGGACACCTAGCAGAATAGGTGAGAAGAAACAAAAAATAAGTCTGTAAACAAGGCAACAAGAAAATTTTAAACACTGAAATATACTGTGAAGCAAAATAAAACAAGGACAATGTGATGGCCAGTGAGTGTCAGGTGGGAAGAGGGAAGACCTTGAGCCAGAGAACACTCATTGTGGAGAAGGAAGAGGCACAACAAGACCCAGGGAAGACTGTTCCAGGAATTCAGACCAGCACATGCAAAGGGCCTGGGGAAAGGAATGGCATTCTGAGAGAAGGCCAGGGTGACTGGAATGTAGGGAACGAGGGACAGAGTGGAGGGAGAGGAGGTTGGGAGTGGTCGGCAGGGACCTGGTCACATAGGGCCTTGGAAACCATGCAAGGGAACTTGGATTTCATTTGGGTGATTTCCATTCCTGAGCTCACCTGATCAAAGGAGACTTCCACTGCTGTGTGGAGGAGAGATCACGAGATGGGAGAGTGGAAGGGAGTATACTTGTAAAGAGGCTGTTGCAGGTTGTTGGATGAAGGTGCGGATGCAGGATGCATTTTGGATAAAGGTGTCGTGCGTTGCTAATAGAACAGATCAAAGTTTAAAGAAAAGAGCAAGAATGATCCTTACGTTTTAGGTTTAAACCATTGGGAACATAGTGGTTCACTTTACTGAGAGGTGAAAGGTCATAAATAAAGTTCCTTTTATCACAAGGTATGAATTACATTACCAAAACTGTTCCCATTTTTGTCTGGCTACTAAGGATGTCAGAGACACAACTAGAATTAAATTATAGTAACAGGCATCTGAGGTTTCTGACATTTTTTTCTTTATCTACTGAAATAATTTTTCACCTTTAATTTTGTTTACTCAATGGTAGGTTTACTTTTATCGACAGTTTAAGGCCATCTAGTACATTAACAGTATGTTCCCAACCAACTAATCCTAGATTCTGAGATTGAAAAATATTTAAACACATTGGTTATCTTTATTTCCTCTTTTGTTATGGCTGACTTGCATCCTTTGCTTAATTTTCCAATGTTTGTGGGAGGGGGTTGTTTTTTCCATTGAGTTTTTAAAAAGGTCTTTTTATATTAAGAACATTAACCCTTGATCGGTACGCAACCTTGCTTTGTCACTTATTTTTCAGCTCTGTTTTTGGTATTTCCTATTTATTTCATTTTTACACATTCAAAGTTATCAATATTTTTAGTCAATCAAATTTATCCATATTTTCCTTCATACTTTTTGTTGCATTTACAATGCTAAGGCCAGTTAAATAGTCATCTATACTCACTTTTCACATTTAACTTGTTAACCTTTTTGAGAATAAATTCATTATTCATAACATGGGTTTTTTTGTGGCCTGGATCTTAGGGACTTGGTCATGTGCTTTCATGAAAATAACTGCATTATTCCTGGCACATCCACTTCTAAGAGCTCTGTCACCCAGGATTTGCACTGCTGGCTTAACTGAGAGGTCTTATCTAGAACCCCAGAACTAGTGGTATTGTCATTGCAATGCTACATATCCCAGAAATGAAATAACATCAAATTAATTCTTAGAGGTAAAGGTAAAACAAAACCAACTAAGGACTGAAAAACAGCAAGCACTAAAATGAATACAAATAGAAATAAGCTAAACTATTTATCAAATAGATAACACAGCCACACACAGAAAACATGTATTTTGAGTATTTCTATCAAAAGGAACCAGGGATTCCTAAATAAAGGCTGATTTCAGATCTGGGGCAGGGAAAGCACTAGGAGAGTTTGAGATGCATACCAGAAAGCAAAAATACACTCAAAGATCAAGAGGTTATGCCCCCAAAATACAAAATCCAGTTGGAACAAGCTCTTGCTGAAAAACAAACACATAACAAAATATGAGTCTCATAGTCATATTTGAGAAGAAGAAAGAAGGGAGGTAAAGGGAAGCTCTTCTTTACCAAAGAAAGTCCATCTAATAGACATGAAAGGAGTAGAATTGGAATGAAAGAACTAGAAATATTTTTAAATATAAATAAAAGTCCACATTGAATGAATTTGCATAAATTAAAAACATAAAAAGCTGTTTACCCAGCAACAAAATCATTATATTTCAAAATAGGTGGTATTTTCTACTGAAATAAAAAATAGCATATACAAGCATATACAGAGGCGAAAACAGCTGGCTTATTTTTGGTTTAACTGGGTAAAAAGAATTCACATCACACATATAAAGCCTTTACTATTAAAGTAAAGTAAAGTTAAAGTATTTAGCCAAGGTACAGTTTTCCTGTATTTAAGTTTTATACCCAGTACACCAAGCCTAAAGGGGATTCTAAGCCAGAACCAGCAGTGTGAGTGATTCACTGGCCTCAAAACTCCCAGTCAAACCGATGGGCATTGACACGCAGCAGTGCGTCTACCCAGAGCAGAGTGGACTGGAGGCAGAAGTCCACCTGGCAGAGAAAACAAACTTACAGACCTGTACTAGAGCTGCATCAGGAGGTGATCCCAATCTTCCTGCAGTTTCCGGGATTCCCGTGGGGAATGCCTCCTACTGCCCACACGTGTCAACAAACATGAAAACAGAGAACCTGAATTACTAAAAAGTAAACAAAACTAAGGAACTCATGTCAAAGACCAAGTAAATAGTTTTCATGGAGATGGATGCAAAACATAGCTGTCTTTGCTATCTTAGAAATAATATGGTATTTCATCCTGTAAACTGGATGCTCTCTTAGGACAGGCAATATTTCTTTTTTCATTACCATTTGTGATTAATTGCAAGCATAGCCACAAACTTTTCTTCCTCCTTGTATTCATATACAAGGCAATGACTCTGCAGCCCCTCCTGTTAACAGTTGGTATTGATTTTTCCTCCCTTCAACGGAGGCTGGCCTTGTGACTAGCTTGGAATGATAGAATGCAACAAAAGTAAAGATGTGTTGGTTCAAAGCATAGATCTCAAGAAGCCTTTGAAGGTTCCACCTGCCTCCCGCAAACTTGCCTAACTTCCAGATAGCTGGCTGGGGGATGGGAGACCACTCTGAGCAGAGACAAGCAGTTGAGACCATTCTTCCCCAGCCAGCCTTAGCTGGCCAACCAGCTACCTGCAGACACATGAACGAGCCCAGCCAACAGCAGAAGCCCAGCCCAGCCTGGCCCAAAATGCCAACTTGCAGAATGATGAACCAAATAAATGGATGTCATCTTAAGTCGTGATCATGAGATGGTTTATTATGCAGCAAACACTAACTGATATACCACTATCTCTAGCGATGACCACAGTACCAGGCATTCAGAAGGTCCACTTCAAATGCTGGTTAGAGATGTTGTTGAATAGATGAATTCACCTAATATAATGCCTGTTCTGTGCCAATGCTGTGCTGAGTCCTAAGATGTAGAGATAATAAACATGGTCTCTGCCTTCAAGAAGCTTTTGGAATAGCAGAAGAAAGAAAACATTTAGACGCTGTTTATACAAGGATAATGTGGGAATTTCCCAGGACCCGATTTAAGGATAAAAGTCAGAGGAAGCTCCTTAAAGGGGAGGTGTGTTAGCTAAATTTAACAAAAAATTGAGCAAAAGTTAACTAGATGAAGTGGTGAGGGCTGTGTGTGTATGTCTGTACTGTGCAAAGAGAAAGGGGTAGAATGAAACAAACTAAACTGCTCAGGAAAATGGGACCAAAGTAAGAGAGAAGATTATTCACTTTTAGAGGGTGTTCTGCTTGCCAGCTATGATTTCAGCAACCCAGTAACCTACTGTAGCTTTCTAAGTCTTAGTTCCCTCACTAAGTTAGGAAACCAACACTACTTAGGGCAGAGAGTTGCTCTGAGATATAAACATGAAAATAATAAATACATCAAGTGCTGACATATAATAAAGACTGCCTACTCTCATTGTTTTATTGCCTGTTCACAATAACTATGTGTTCTAGTTTGCTAGCTGCCAGAATGCAACACACCAGAGATGGATTGACTTTTAATAAAAGGGGATTTATTTTGTTAGTTCTTCAGAGGAAAGGCAGCTAACTTTCAACTGAGTTTCTTTCTTACGTGGGAAGGCTCAGGGTACTCTCCACTGGCCTTCTCTCCTGGCCTCTGGGTTCCAACAACTTTCCCCCGGGTGAGTCCTTTCTACATCTCCAGAGGCCTAGGCTGAGCTGCGAGTGCTGAGATGAGGTATGCTGAGCTGCTTGGGCTGTGCTATGTTGTTCTCTCTAATTTAAGCACCAGCCAATTAAGTCAAATGTCATTCATTGCAGCAGGCACGCCTCCTAGCCGACTGCATATGTAATCAGCAACAAATGAGGTTCACGTACCATTGGCTCATGTCCACAGCAGCAGAACTAAGTGCCTTCACCTGGCCAAGTTGACAACTGACTCTAAAGTACCACACTATGTATTCCTTTGGATTAAAAAATTTTTCAGCAAGCAGAAAATAGTTCCTAATTAAAGATCAAAGAGAGAGCATTCACACACACACACACACACACACACACACACACACACACACACACACAGATATACACACCTTGGAAAAAAGCAAATGTTTCACATGAATTTTTATATCCCATATTTTGGTAATAAACCAAATAAATTTAAAAAGTGGTGGTGGGGGGTGTTTTCCAGACAGAAGAAACAGCAAGTATACAGATAAAACTGAGGGTCACATATGTGGGCCTGCAAATGCTAAATGTGACCAGAATATAATGTTCAAAGGACAGGCTGGGATAGATGAGGCAGAGAAAATGTCAAGAACCAGATCATGAAAGACTTCATATATGAAACAAAGAGTGGCGTTTACTCCAGAGGCTGTGGGGAACCACAGCTACCTCTCATGCGGAATTAACATTATTATGCAGCAGTCTTCTTAGAAAATAATCAAAATATGAGTGTTAATATTTAAGTAGGGGTGAGAGGATACCATTTCATTTATTCAACTTTATTCAACAACAATTTCTGAATGCCTTCTACAGACCAGAATGTTTCCATATTAGGGATTTGAAGTAAATTCTGCTCCCAGACTGTTTTCAGGCTGGAAAGAAAGACATCTATGGAAACAGATTGCTACAACTCAGTCTACTATGCTATAACAGGGAAACGGATTAGTTCTATGAGCATAGTGAGTTGGAAGCACTTATTCAGGGGGATGAGGAGGGAAAGGGAGGTTAAAATGTAAGATCTGAATGGTGTAGTGAGTGAAATATGACTCTTCCCTTTTTTGGTGAGCTCTAGTTTCTCTATATCCCTCTTCTCTCTGCAACCCCTCCATTACATCAGAATAGTATTTCTGTCCCTGCATCCACTGCCTGTGAACACCAACACGAATCCCTCAGGGACGAATTTTAAGTGGAATGATATAGTTATTTATAATATTGTATACCTGCAATCAACAGAATTGAGAATATTTTGACTTGGCCCAATCCAAGTCCCAGAAATGAAATTTAGCAATTTTCCCTGTTACTAATGGAACCCAAATTTAAAATAGCTCTCCAAACTTGGTTGGTCAACCTACCACACAGCTCAGCAAAAACTCAGGTTGATTATTTCGAATACTGCAGTTCTTCGGTTTTCACAGAAGGTAAAGATTTTTCAATGTTTGGCCATAATTAGAAGCCATGTTATGGTTTATCTCATGAAATTTGAATGTTTGGCAAAAATTGAAATCCACTGTGAAAACTTTTTTTTTTAATTTTTTTATCAATTAAAAAAAATTAACAGACAAAACATTAAGATATCATTCCATTCTACATATACAATCAGTAATTCTTAATATCATCACATAGTTGCATATTCATCATTTCTACAACATTTGCATCGATTTAGAAAAAAATAAGACAACAGAAAAACAAATAAAACGATAACAGAAAAAAAAAGATTATACATGCCATACCCCTTACACCTCGCTTTCATTTGCCACTAGAACTTTAAACTAAATTTATTTTTAACATTTGTTCCCCCTATTATTTATTTATTTATTTATTTTTAATTAATTAAAAAAATTAACACAACATTTAGAAATCATTCCATTCTACATATGCAATCAGTAATTCTAAATATCATCACATAGATGTATGACCATCATTTCTTAGTACATTTGCATCAGTTTAGGAAAAGAACTAGCAAAACAACAGAAAAAGATATAGCATGATAATATAGAGAAAAAAATAAAAATAATAATAATAAAAAATAAAAATATATATATATAAAAAAACACAAACAAACAAAAAAACTATAGCTCAGATGCAGCTTCATTCAGTGTTTTAATAAAATTACATTACAATTAGGTAGTATTGTGCTGTCCATTTTTGAGTTTTTGTATCTAGTCCTGTTGCACAGTCTGTATCCCTTCAGCTCCAATTACCCATTATCTTACCCTGTTTCTAACTCCTGCTGGTCTCTGTTACCAATGACATATTCCAAGTTTATTCTCGAATGTCGGTCCACATCAGTGGGACCATACACTATTTGTCCTTTAGTTTTTGGCTAGACTCACTCAGCATAATGTTCTCTAGGTCCATCCATGTTATTACATGCTTCATAAGTTTATTCTGTCTTAAAGCTGCATAATATTCCATCGTATGTATATACCACAGTTTGTTTAGCCACTCGTCTGTTGATGGACATTTTGGCTGTTTCCATCTCTTTGCAATTGTAAATAATGCTGCTATAAACATGGGTGTGCAAATGTCCGTTTGTGTCTTTGCCCTTAAGTCCTTTGAGTAGATACCTAGGAATGGTATTGCTGGGTCGTATGGCAATTCTATATTCAGCTTTTTGAGGAACCGCCAAACTGCCTTCCACAGTGGTTGCACCATTTGACATTCCCACCAACAGTGAATAAGTGTGCCTCTTTGTCCGCATCCTCCCCAGCACTTGTCATTTTCTGTTTGTTGATAATGGCCATTCTGCTGGGTGTGAGATGATATCTCATTGTGGTTTTGATTTTCATTTCTCTAATGGCCAGGGACATTGAGCATCTCTTCATGTACCTTTTGGCCATTTGTATTTCCTCTTCTGAGAGGTGTCTGTTCAAGTCTTTTTCCCATTTTGTAATTGGGTTGGCTGTCTTTTTGTTGTTGAGATGAACAATCTCTTTATAAATTCTGGATACTAGACCTTTATCTGATATGTCGTTTCCAAATATTGTCTCCCATTGTGTAGGCTGTCTTTCTACTTTCTTGATGAAGTTCTTTGATGCACAAAAGTGTTTAATTTTGAGGAGCTCCCATTTATTTATTTCTTTCTTCAGTGCTCTTGCTTTAGGCTTAAGGTCCATAAAACCACCTCCAATTGTAAGACTCATATCTCCCTACATTTTCCTCTAACTGTTTTATGGTCTTAGACCTAATGTTTAGATCTTTGATCCATTTTGAGTTAACTTTTGTATAGGGTGTGAGATACGGGTCTTCTTTCATTCTTTTGCATATGGATATCCAGTTCTCTAGGCACCATTTATTGAAGAGACTGTTCTGTCCCAGGTGAGTTGGCTTGACTGCCTTATCAAAGATCAAATGTCCATAGATGAGAGGGTCTATATCTGAGCACTCTATTCAATTCAATTGCTTGATATATCGATCTTTATGCTAATACCATGCTGTTTTGCCCACTGTGGCTTCATAATATGCCTTAAAGTCCGGCAGCGTGAGACCTCCAGCTTCGTTTTTTTTTCCTCAAGATACGTTTAGCAATTCGGGGCACCCTGCCCTTCCAGATAAATTTGCTTATTGGTTTTTCTATTTCTGAAAAATAAGTTGTTGGGATTTTGATTGGTATTGCACTGAATCTGTAAATCAATTTAGGTAGGATTGACATCTTAACTATATTTAGTCTTCCAATCCATGAACATGGTATGTCCTTCCATCTATTTAGGTCTTCTGTGATTTCTTTTAACAGTTTTTTGTAGTTTTCTTTATATAGGTTTTTTGTCTCTTTAGTTAAATTTATTCCTAAGTATTTTATTCTTTTAGTTGCAATTGTAAATGGAATTCGTTTCTTGATTTCCCCCTCAGCTTGTTCATTGCTAGTATATAGAAATGCTACAGATTTTTGTATGTTGATCTTGCAACCTGCTACTTTGCTGTACTCATTTATTAGCTCTAGTAGTTCTGTTGTGGATTTTTCCAGGTTTTCCACGTATAGTATCATATCGTCTGCAAACAGTGATAGTTTTACTTCTTCCTTTCCAATTTTGATGTCTTGTATTTCTTTTTCTTGTCTAATTGCTCTGGCTAGAACCTCCAACACGATGTTGAATAATAGTGGTGATAATGGACATCCTTGTCTTGTTCCTGATCTTAGGGGGAAAGTTTTCAATTTTTCCCCATTGAGGATGATATTAGCTGTGGGTTTTTCATATATTCCCTCTATCATTTTAAGGAAGTTCCCTTGTATTCCTATCCTTTGAAGTGTTTTCAACAGGAAAAGATGTTGAGTCTTGTCAAATGCCTTCTCTGCATCAATTGAGATGATCATGTGATTTTTCTGCTTTGATTTGTTGATATGGTGTATTACATTAATTGATTTTCTTATGTTGAACCATCCTTGCATACCTGGGAGGAATCCTACTTGGTCATGATGTATAATTCTTTTAACGTGTTGTTGGATTCGATTTACTAGAAGTTTGTTGAGGATTTTTGCATCTATATTCATTAGAGAGATTGGTCTGTAGTTTTCTTTTTTTGTAATATCTTTGCCTGGTTTTGGTATGAGGGTGATGTTGGCTTCATAGAATGAATTAGGTAGCTTTCCCTCCACTTCAATTTTTTTTGAAGAGTTTGAGGAGAGTTGGTACTAATTCTTTCTGGAATGTTTGATAAAATTCACATGTGAAGCCGTCTGGTCCTGGACTTTTCTTTTTAGGAAGCTTTTGAATGACTGATTCAAGTTCTTTACTTGTGATTGGTTTGTTGAGGTCATCTATTTCTTCTTGAGTCAAAGTTGGTTGTTCATGCCTTTCCAGGAACCCGTCCATTTCATCTACATTGTTGTATTTATTAGCGTAAAGTTGTTTATAGTATCCTGTTATTACCTCCTTTATTTCTGTGAGGTCAGTAGTTATGTCTCCTCTTCCATTTCTGATCTTATTTATTTGCATCCTCTCTCTTCTTCTTTTTGTCAGTCTTGCTAAGGGCCCATCAGTCTTATTGATTTTCTCATAGAACCAACTTCTGGTCTTATTGATTTTCTCTATTGTTTTCATGTTTTCAATTTCATTTATTTCTGCTCTAATCTTTGTTATTTCTTTCCTTTTGCTTGCTTTGGGGTTAGTTTGCTGTTCTTTCTCCAGTTCTTCCAAGTGGACAGCTAATTCCTGCATTTTTGCCTTTTCTTCTTTTCTGATATAGGCATTTAGGGCAATAAATTTCCCTCTTAGCACTGCCTTTGCTGCGTCCCATAGGTTTTGATATGTTGTGTTTTCATTTTCATTCACCTCGAGATATTTACTAATTTCTCTTGCAATTTCTTCTTTGACCCACTCATTGTTTAAGAGTGTGTTGTTGAGCTTCACATATTTGTGAATTTTCTGGCACTCTGCCTATTATTGATTTCCAACTTCATTCCTTTATGATCCAAGAAAGTGTTGTGTATGATTTCAATCTTTTTAAATCTGTTAAGACTTCCCTTGTGACCCAGCATATGGTCTATCTTTGAGAATGATCCATGAGCACTTGAGAAAAAGGTGTATCCTGCTGTTGTGGGATGTAATGACCTATAAATGTCTATTAAGTCTAGCTCATGTATTATAATATTCAAATTCTCTATTTCTTTATTGATCCTCTGTATAGAAGTTCTGTCCATTGATGAGAGTGGTGAAATGAAGTCTCCAACTATTATGGTATATGTGTCTATTTCCCTTTTCAGTGTTTGCAGTGTATTCCTCACGTATTTTGGGGCATTCTGGTTCGGTGCATAAATACTTATGATTGTTATGTCTTCTTGTTTAATTGTTCCTTTTATTAGTATATAGTGTCCTTCTTTGTCTCTTTTAACTGTTTTACATTTGAAGTCTAATTTGTTCGATATTAGTATAGCTACTCCTGTTTCTGGTTGTTATTTGCATGAAATATCTTTTCCCAACATTTCACTTTCAACCTATGTTTATCTTTGGGTCTAAGATGTGTTTCCTGTAGACAGCATATAGAAGGATCCTGTTTTTTAATCCATTCTGCCAGTCTATGTCTTTTGATTGGGGAATTCAGTCCATTAACATTTAGTGTTATTACTGTTTGGATAATATTTTCCTCTACTATTTTGCTTTTTGTATTATATATATCATATCTGATTTTCCTTCTTTCTACACTCTTCTCCATACCTCTCTCTTCTGTCTTTTCATATCTGACTCTAGTGCTCCCTTTAGTATTTCTTGCAGAGCTGGTCTCTTGGTCACAAATTCTCTCAGTGACTTTTTGTCTGAAAATGTTGTACTTTCTCCCTCATTTTTGAAGGACAATTTTGCTGGATATAGAATTCTTGGTTGGCAGTTTTTCTCTTTTAGTAATTTAAATATATCTTCCCACTGTCTTCTAGCTTCCATGGTTTCTGCTGAGAAATCTACACATAGTCTTATTGGGTTTCCCTTGTATGTGATGGATTGTTTTTCTCCTGATGCTTTCAAGATCCTCTCTTTCTCTTTGACCTCTGACATTCTAACTAGAAAGTGTCTTGGAGAACCCCTATTTGGGTCTATTCTCTTTGTGGTGTGCTGCACTTCTTGGATCTGTAATTTTAGGTCTTTCATAAGAGTTGGGAATTTTTCGGTGATAATTTCTTCCATTAGTTTTTCTCCTCCTTTTCCCTTCTCTTCTCCTTCTGGGACACCCACAACACGTATATTTGTGTGCTTCATATTATCATTCAGTTCCCTGATCCCCTGCTCAAGTTTTTCCATTCTTTTCCCTATAGTTTCTGTTTCTTTTTGGAATTCAGGTGTTCCATCCTCCAGTTCACTAATTCTATCTTCTGTCTCTTTAAATCTACCATTGTAGGTATCCATTGTTTATTCCATCTTTTCTACTTTGTCCTTCAATCCCATAAGTTCTGTGATTTGTTTTTTCAGACTTTCTATTTCTTCTTTTGTTCAGCCCATATCTTCTTCATGTCCTCCCTCAATTTATTGATTTGGTTTTTGAAGAGGTTTTCCATTTCTGTTCGTATATTCAGAATTAGTTGTCTCAGCTCCTGTATCTCATTTGAACTATTGGTTTGTTCCTTTGACTGGGCCATATCTTCAATTTTCTTAGTGTGATCCGTTATTTTCTGCTGGCGTCTGGGCATTTAATCAGATTTCCCTGGGTGTGGGACCCAGCAGGTTGAAAGATTTTCCTGTGCAATCTCTGGGCTCTGTTTTTCTTATCCTGCCCAGTATTGTGGTGCTCGTGGCGCTCGTCTGTCTGCGGGTCCCACCAGTAAAAGATGCTGTGGCTCCTTTAACTTTGAAAAACTCTCACTGTGGGGGGGGGGGGGGTCGCCAGCTGAAGTGGCTTGGGGGAGTTCCGATTCAAGTCTCCCAGCCGGCCCGGCAGTCCGCGCATGGCGGGGGGCGCCAGCCTCCACGGCTTGTGGGAGTGCCGGTCCAAATCTCCCAGCCGGCCCGGGAAGCCAAGCGTGGCGTGGGGCGCCGGCCGCCGCAGTTTGGGGGAGCGCCGATCCAACGTTCCCAGCCAGACCGGGAAGCCACGTGTGTGGAAGGGACCCCGGTTGCTGGCCTCCACAGCTTGGGGGACCTCCTATCCAATTCTCCCAGCCGGTCTGGGTGGCCGCGCGTTGTGGGGGGGGGGGGCGCCAGCCGCTGCGGCTTGAGGGGACCACCTGTCCAATTCTCCCAGCCGGCCCGGGAAGGAGGGAGGGAGGGACTCCGGCCACCAGCCGCCCCGGCCCGGGGAAGCGCGCGCTCCTCGGGTATCTCACCACAACGAATTCTCCCTACCGGTTCAGCCTTTCCAGAATGGGGTACGCTGTCTTTTTGGTTTCTGTCGTGGCTCCGGGAGCTGTTCTGTACCATTTCTATTTCTTTAGTAGCTGTTCTGGAGGAGGAACTAAGACCCGCGCATCTTACTAAGCCGCCATCTTCTCCGGAAGTTACTGTGAAAACTTTTAAGAAGCAAAATCCAACATGAACAACTTCTGATAGCTTTGTTATTATATGGGTTACTATAATCAGTTTAGCAAGAGCCATATTTCCAGTTCATGGGCATAAGCAGGCTATAGAAAGTAGCACATGGTGGGTTTGCTGCCAGTAACCCTCACCTGTGGATCCACATGTTCAAGTTTTATTTGTGATCACTTTGTGTTCATCTATACCAGGATGTGTACTTTTATTATGTTGACTATTTTAAATTTAGCTACTATTCCAAAATCTGCAAGAACAAGTGTAAGCTAAAGGGTCAATATGTTGAGATTTTTTTATAGCACAAGAAGGAATTTTCAGCAGTTATTAAATTCCCAGCTAGATAGGCTGGGAAAGTAAATTCACCATGTTTAACATCAGGCAGGTGACCTTTCCTTCTTTTGTAAAGCCTCTCCCCTCATCTGTACATTTAAGTGGGCAAGACTATAGGCTGGATTCATAGAAAATTATTCCACTGATGACTAGAATTCCCTAAGCAACTCCTTTACCATTATTTATTATGAGGACATTTATATCTATGTATTCATGTGCCACATTTAATGTGACCCCAAGTAGAGCTGAAAAAGTTTCCTAAAAATAGACCTGTAACAATCCATTCTAGTATGCTATGTATATATTTTTTATAATTCTTATACTCAAGATATTCTCAGGGAGTGAACACTACAGTTCTTGGCAAGTTAGTTCATTGTAGCACTTGGAATTTGATACAGAGTCTGTGCTCTTAATCACCCATGTCATGTACCTTCATCGAGGTTGAGGCATTACCATGATATACTGAATGCACAAAGTACTTAGTATGCGTCAGCTATTGTTAATTTTATTTTTTTACTTGACATATGTATATATAGATAAATACAATGCATATACATAACATATAATATATATATTATATATATTTTTAAAAATCAATGAGAAAAAAATTCTAGTCCGAAGGAGAAAGTGATGATTAAAATATTGCAAATATATTAAGAAATTAGAAAAAAGCAAAAGATAGAATCTGTATTTCTTTGGTCTACTGTGGCCATTTATTTTGTTTCGGTGAATAGTTCTGACACATGATGAGGCTGCAAAAACAGAAGGCAAGTGAAAACACTGGATCAGATCTTCCTCAAAGAAATAAAAGAATACCAGGCTGGATGTTAATTGTTCTAGGAAACAAACTGATGTAATGATAATAAATGATATAGCTGGCAGTTAATGAGTGATGGGAATCATTTATCATTTGAAAGATATACTCAATACTATACTTTGAACAATCATATCCTCATATATGTCTAGAAGCATTTATGTATGAGTTTAAATGATAATATATAGACTCACCATTTATATTTTTTTCAAAAGGGTTTTGCCTATGATCTGAATTAATTTAGAAGAAACTTCTAATATATTACTATTATCATTTGAATAACTAATTTTTAGATTAAAATTTAAATAATATAATTTGATTATATTTGTATATTACATCAAAATTAGTAAAAATTGTTCATATTAAAGTAACAATTGATGAGAAGTTCTTTAAAGCCCAATTAATCTTCTGTAATAAATAAAAACATTCATAACATGTAATAAGGATAGCATATTGATATACGAATTTACTCTATTTCAATCTAATTAAAACTACTTCATTTGAATATTCATGGAAATCTTATTATACTCTCCTTGCTACAGCAGAACATTATTTTCCAATTTTTAAATTAGTATTTCTCCAGATACTTAAAAGATGCAACATGAACCAAAGTCATCTGGACGTATTACCACAGCAGTAACAGGGGTTCCCACAGAATTTGCAAGTATATTTTGTATTTATGAACCAAGAGGATCAAGAGGAAAGTACATTGTTGAGGTTCAAAGGTTTTTGAAATGACTATGGCAAGTTTTAGCTTCCACTTAACCTGAGCTTATGAACCTAAAACAGTACCTTGTAAGGAGATTCCAGCCCAGTGTCAACTCAGAAAATGACTTTTTCATGAAATTTGGGTCATTATTACGACTTTGCTTATCTGTCTAATATTGGGGAACTCTGGAACCCACAGAGATATCCATAGGAATGCATTTGTATGTGCACATTTGTAACCCAAAGGAGTACATTTAAAAAGAAACCTAGGAACTTTTGTCAAGTACCCTAGAGTCTTGGGCTTGGATGCAGGGAAGAGTATGTTACCTCTTTGTACTCTAGGAGAAGGCTCTTAATAAGAATGGAATGTGCGGGAATCTTTTCCCAGCAAGATAAGCCCTGGGAGCATTGCTAAGAGGGAAGTCCAGGAATTGTTCTTTATGTGAGCTACCAATAGAGCAGCAGGAAAGAACGTTAGGCTAAACAAAACCTTTGCTGGGAGGTGGCTATTCCAGCATTACTCATCTCTAAGAGAAAAAAAATCCAATCCCCAGTGGGCACAACATTCACGACAAATATGATGATTAAGGTTTTTAATATTCTCTATATTAAGGAGAGAGAACACATTTTTCCCATCACATCTGGTAGGTTTAGAGGCCCAGAAACTTCAAATGGAGGTTTGAAGCTATTACCGACATCCTAAACATGCCAAATCTACCAGAAGCAAATAGCCTACAGGCTGGAAGCTAATCTTGTTTCAAACTTACAGTATATTTAGCATTTGTGATCTGATACCAACCTATTTGAGTGGAAATGACCACATCCTTCCCCTGATTTATTGGGCAAGCTGTCCCTGATCTCAGTCTGGACAGAATACACTATTCTCTCCATACAACGATGGGTTCAGAGATGGAGAGTCACCTGGGCCAGGCCACTGAGACTCCGACAATCAGATCATGAGCTGTGCTGAAGCCATCTGCAGGTATACTGCTCTTCTCTGAGGAGACTGACTGTCAGGACAATATGAGCCTAAGGCAGCTGGTGGTCCTCTTGGCCTCCACTGAGAAAAAGCATGCCAACATGGTGGAGAGCAGAGTCCAGAAAAAGAAAAAGGGAGAAACGAAGCACAGTGTTCTGATAATACCAGGGGAGACTCTCGGGTCCTGTGAGGCCTGAAGCCTGGTGCCCATGGACATCTCAAATACCTGAGCCAGTGCACTTCTATTTTGTTCTGGCTGGTTGGCACTGGCTTGTCTAACATTTGAAAGCCAAACACTGAGTTACCTGTGTTTCCATTCACTTTAATTCTACAAATATTGATTGAGGGCCTGCCGAGGAGCTGGCACTGCAGGAGGTGTTGGGGCTGCAGGTGGAAATGGAACGCAGTCCCTGATCTCTTGGGAATTCTGGGCTTGGCAGTAAAACTAAGACTTGGGGGAGCCCTACAGGTTAACAGGCCACATACCGTTCGAAATCACAGTCATGGTGTCTGTACTGAGCCCATGTCACTGGGCCAGAATGGCAAGGAAAGGAAAGTATCCAACTGGCAAGCAAACTAAAACAAAAACAACAACAAAATCAAACAAACAAAACACATAAAATTGGCAATATATTTTTAAAAACTAAGAAACAAAGAATAAAATTATCTTTGAGAAGCAAAAAGCAGCAGAATATTCCTCATCTAAAAGCAGTATTCAAGAAAACAATAGTAAATAAATAATTTATTCAAAGCCTACTCTACTGAAAATAATGCGGAAAAATAAGCTCATGCTAAATTTAGTTGAATATATTTTAGTGTTAATTATGATGGTGATCAAACAAATGAATACAGAGAAAGCATGAAACATGTATAAAAATCATTTGGAATTGAATTTAGACTTTGTACTTTAAATAATGTTCTTTGATAACATCAATCAGTGTATGCTTTTTAATCTGAAAATACATGAGGAAAGAGAATATCTTTCCAATAAGAAAATCATTCACTCCATGTGTCAGTTTGTTAAAACTAATAGTGTGAAATATACCTGAAATGATTGGCTTTTTCAAAGGGGATTTATTAGATTACAAATTCACAGTTCAAACTTTGGCTACCTATGTGACATCTAAGACTCAGAGTTAGAGTTCTGCAGCTTCAAAAGTCAACTTTGCTATGTACAACAACTGTTAAACTGTAAAAGAGATCAGGCTTCAATTAGAGATAAGAATGAAGATGATTGGACAGGACCAAGGTAAATCAAATATAGGGGTAAGGAAGACATTGCCTGTATTTTAGAACTTCGCCTATTATAAGAGACCTAAAGAAGAGAGGTTTATTTTGTCCAAAACCTATATTTTCTGCAACACACAATCCATATCAACCTGCCTGGATAGCTCATTTAAACAACCCAAACACATGGAGACCAAAATGGGAATGAGGGCTTTCAGTTCTGTATAGCTTAAGGTCATATCCAGATACATCAAAGAGTACGTTGAGCAGTTACTTTAAAAAAATTGGCAAAGTCCCTTGAGGGAAAGGCAAAAAAATATGGAACTATTAAGGTTTACCACCGAGAAAATCCCTTATACAGCCTCAAATATCAGGGACTCCCACATCAATAGGCCAAGCCCTTGATCTTGATGCTTGCTCTTGTGAAGCCTATTTCTGTAGTGGAGAAGCTAAGCCTACCAATACTTATGACTAAGTTACTTCCAGAAAACCTCTTTTGTTACTCAGATTAGGCCTCTCTCTCTCTAAGCCCTACTCTGCAAGTAAAATCACTACCTTCCATCCTACATGGGACATGACATCCAGGAGTGAAAGTCTCCCTGACAATGTGGGACTTAACTCCTGGGGATGAGCCTGGCCCTGGCACCATGGGATCGACAATGCCTTCTTGACCAAAAGCAGGGAAAGAAATGTAACAAAGTAAGGTATCATGGCTAAGAGAGTTTAGATAGAGTCAAGAGGTTATACTGAAGGCTACTCCTATACAAGCGTCAGCTAGATATTGCTAATAACCAAGGTTTGCCAAATCCCAACCCAAACCATTCCTGTTAACTTTAAAGAACATCTAGGGCTCTATCTGAGATTCTACTAAAGTTTCACACACTAAGATTACTTTCCAGAAACCTACAACCTGAAGATGGGTTCCTAGGTCAGATAAGTACTAAAACCCAGAGGGGTCAGCTTCTTCAAGAACATTGATTAATTCTACTCCCCTATCCCATATTATTGACACCCCTTTCCATCGTGAAAAAGTTACACCTATAGATTGGGAGAAGGATCAAAGGAGAAGAAGGAATTATAACAGAGAAGATAGGATTTAACAAATAAGTGTGACTGCTGAATCACTATACTGTTATTTCTTTTAGTCTCCAGTGTCTTGGATAGCTAGAAGGGAATACCTAAAATTGTGGAACAATAACCCATGCTGAACTCTGAAATCTGTTGCATAATCACTTGTTACAGTGCACTCTGAAATTTATTGCTTTTTGTATATTTCACAATGAAAAATGCTTTTAAAAATTTACAGTTCTAAGGTAATAAAAACTTCCAAACTAAGGCAGCAACAAGAGGAACCTTCACAGAAGAAAGGAAGATGGCATCTGGGGTTCCTCTGTCACATGGTGTGTGTGTGTGAGTCAGGGTTCTCTAGACAAACAGAACCAACAGGAGATATCTGTAAATAGGATATTTATAAAAGTATCTCATGCAATTGTGGAGATGCAAGAGTTCAGAATCTATAGGGCAGGCCATGGAGCTGGGAATTCTGGTGAGGTTCTTCAACAAACTGTACAGAAGACACTGGCTGGTTGCAAAAGTAGTGAAAATTCTCTCTTCTCCTTTAAAAGTCTTCAACTGATTGGATTAAATCCAGCCGATGGCCTCCTGGTGTACTAACTAGCCACAGAATATCCTTACAGTAACATTTAGGCCAGTGCTTGCCTGACCAGACAATGGGGCACCATCACCTGGCCAAGTTGACACCTGAACCTAATGATTACATTCTACCCCATGTCAACTTGGTAGCTCTACACATCACCTTTTAGTTTGCTAAAGTTGCTGGAATGCAACATTACCAATATGGAATGGCTTTATAAAGGGGATTTATTAAGTTACAAGTTCTAACTCCGTAGAAATGTCCAAACGAAGGCATCCAGGGAAAGATATCCTTGACTCAAGAAAGGCTGATGGAGTTTGGAACACATCTGTCAGTTGGGAAGGCAAGTGGATGGCATCTGCTGGTTCTTTAGCTTCTGGTTTCAAATAGCTCTTGCAGATCATGTGGGCCCTTCCGGCATTCTCTCTGTATCTCCAAATAACTGGGTCTGTGTTGGTTCTGGTTCCTGTATAGCTTCTACCAACTCTCTTAGCTCCTGGCATCTCCTGGGGCTTCTGCATTTTCAAACATCTGTGTCTCTTTCGGCTCTGAAACAACTGAGCTTTCTCCAAAATGTCTCCTTTTTTAAAGGACTCCAGTAAACCAAACAAGACCCCCTTGAATGGGCAAAATCCCATCCCCATGTAATCAAAAGGTCATACCCACAATTGGGTGTGTCATATCTCCATGGAAGTAGTCTCATCAAAAGGCCACACCCACAATTGAATGGGTCAATCTCAATGGGAAAATCTAATCAAAGGTTCCACCCTAAACAGTAGGTCTGGTCCCACAATACTGGATCAGGATTAAAAGAAAATGCCTTTCCTAGGGTACATAACAGTTTCAAACTAGTACACATGGGAAGGCACACGCGATGACTGCTGGCCTTTCTCTTCTCAGTTGGTTTCAAAATGGCTCTCTAAACTCCTACTGAGAGAGCCATCTCTCTCTCTCTCTCAAAGGATTTCAGTAAAGAATGAAGACCTGCTTTGAATGAGCAGGGTCACATCTCCATGGAAACAACCTAGCCAAAATGCCCCCCCCCCCCCCAACAATGGGTCTGTTCCCAAAAGATGGGATTAAAAGAACATGGCCTCTCTGGGGTACATAACAGTTTCAAACCAGCATATTTAGTTCACACTTTGAGCCAAGTACTATGAGGGACACGGTGTTGAAATGCTTCAGGGCATTTGCTTTTAATAAATGAAGAGTTATATAGTGACAGTCTTCATAAAACCAGACGAAAACTTCAAGCTGAGTCAAAAAAGAGACATGTGATTGTGAAAACCTTGTGTCTGATGCTCCTTTTACCTAACTTATCGACAGACAAGTAAAACATATGGATTAAAATAAATAATAGGGGGAACAAATGTTAAAATAAATTTAGTAGATTGAAATGCTAGTGATCAATGAAAGGGAGGGGTAAGGGGTATTGTATGGATGAATTTTTTTTCTGTTTTCTTTTTATTTCTTTTTCTGAATTGATGCAAATGTTCTAAGAAATGATCATGATGATGAATATACAACTATGTGATGATATTGTGGGTTATTGATTATATAACAAGAATGGAATGATCATATGGTAAGAAGATTTGTGTCTGTATGTGGTTATTTATCATAAATTTTAAAAAATTGAAAAAAAAGAGACATTTCCCACAGATCTTGTGTTGTATCAATCACTGTTTATAAATTAAAAAGTAACATATGATTACAAAAGTTCTCAAAGTAGGTCATAATAAAAAGATAAAATGAAAATTAGGATATAATATTTACATAAATAAATCTGAAAAGAATGCAAAGGTTGTCACGTAAAGCAATTCCTAAGTAAACCAAGAAGTAAAGTCCAGTTTCAGCCTGACATTTCCGAGTCTCTCAGTTGTGTTACACCATTCTTTAGGTGTTATATGTCCTATCCCATAAAATCGGAAAGATCTCCAAATTCTAAAGGTATCTCTCTCCTTTGGTTCAAGTAGTGATCATTCACAAGTTTTAAGTAGCTTAAAATGCTGTTTTATGGAGGAGGTGTAATGGTAGGAAACCTTTAATCTATTTAGTTTATTTAGTTTCACCATGCAGTGGAAAAATGACATGGTTGTATACAAAGGGAATTTAGGGGGTCAGTTTCCCCTAACAGTTAAAGGAACCAATCAAACTGATCTGAATGTAGACTATAATTAAGATAGATAAGAAATCTGTGCTCTGTACTCCTCTTTATTTCCATATGCTGGGATTTATCTTCCTTTCTCCACCACCTCCTAATAACAGTTTCTTGTAAAGACCAACTTACTTCAGCTGCCCTAAAAGGAAAGGAATTTTTCCTCTCCCTCTTCAAGTGCTCTTCCTGCCAGATGCAGTTATGACACCAGACAGCCCAGACCTGTACCCCACAAGGAGGACCAGATGGAAAGCAAAGAACCTTTGCTGAGGATCAGGGCAAATCTCTCCTGCCAGGTCCCAGGCTTTAACACACCTTATTAACTGTCACAAAAAAAAACCTCATAAAGTAATTCACAGCAAGGCGGTAGTGATTAAGAACCAGCTTAATGTGCTATTGGCTCAAAAACAAGACAGTGATATGTTTTTAAAAAGGTAACTACAAAGCAAAGGGGATGGAACATTATATTGAATTGCAAATACCTAAGCAGCTGGTCTAGTTTTTAGACCAAGAAGCCATTCCAGCAACCCCAAATCAAATCTATTTCAAAACGATGACTTCATTTATCATAAAGGAAAGCTGGTTTGCTCACAATATGCTAAATGACCCTTAGCTAGACGCCTTTCTTTTCTGCACCATCTGTTATTACACATAACAAGGTCCCTCACACCTAGTGGATGCCAATAAATAGTTTTAAATAGGTCTTAGTATTACTTGAAAGACCCTGAAAAGAATTAACACA
Organism: Tamandua tetradactyla; assembly: GCF_023851605.1. NCBI lineage: Eukaryota > Metazoa > Chordata > Mammalia > Pilosa > Myrmecophagidae > Tamandua > Tamandua tetradactyla. Next base: position 36,090,419 of record NC_135347.1, on the reverse strand, counting down.
GCCTCGAAAGGATGATGATCCAGGGAAAGTTAATAGCTACCTACTGTTCAATATCTATTATATGCCAGATGCTACATCATATTTTTAATTAAGATAATACCTAATATGTCATCTAAATAGATCACAAAGGAAAAGTGTCTTCAAAGAGAAGTAAAATTGTCTTAATTATAAAAGTAGGGTCAGTGTGTGGCATATGATGTTTATTTGCTACGGGCATGTTCAATACATTTACAAGTTTCCCAAGAGTCTGAACTAATTATCATACAGTTAGGCTGAAGTCAAGGCCATTTTTCCTTCAAGAGGCTTGATCGCTCTCATAAAGCATCCAGAATACAGGGATATTTACATCCAACACAATCTTGGCCATCTAAGTTTTTCCCCAAAATCAAAGGAATATCCACTGTCCCAACACAGGATGATGCACTCTTTAAGCAAAAGCAAGGCAGAGCACTGATGTAAAAATAACAATGGTATAAACTAGACTCAATTTCCAAGTGCTCAGCAGCACAATAAAATCCTAAAAGTCATCCATACTGACAGGTAATTACAAAGCCAATCCAGATTCATTTCAATTTTAAATATCTTTTTGCTATATATAAATTCTCAGATGATGGGAGCTTTCTGCTCACAAAGGAAGGCTTGATATACTAGCAACATACCCTTTACTCTTAATTCTTTCAACTGCTCCTGACCTAATGAACCCTTTGGAATATGACTTCTGTCCCTTTAAATTCCAGAGCCTTCTAACTACAGATTGAGAGAAAAAAAAAATCTTAGTACCAAGAAGAGTCAGATCTTTTACTGTTAGGATGGTGAGGACTTGTCTAGGGTTACAGAGGCATAAAATAAGAGCAGAAGGCAAATACACTGACTTTCATGTGGGAGCTATTTTCATACATACCTACCTTATGTCTCTGACTCCAACAATTCTTGACATTACCTGCTGCTGAAGGTTAATACCTTTGTCAGAAGACAATTTCCTTATATCAGTACTTTATCAGCTCAAATATTTGCAGACAGGCAAAACAAATCACAAGTACTTTGGCATATGTTCCTATTTCTTCTTAGAATGGATATGCAAAAAAAAAAAATCACCAAACCACCTAACAGAACTAATCATAGACTATGTCTGTAACAAGCGAAAATTAATTTAGTATGTGGCACACTATTGAGTATTTATTACCATAATATACTAGTTCTCTCTTGCTCAAGGAATTTTTACAATCCATCCAGCAGGTAGACAAGAAAGATTTCCCCCAAAACAACACATCTTTGTAAAAAAAAAAATTACAACTAGACTTTTCACAGCATCTTCTTTGGTTGGAGGTAATCAACCTTTGCAGTGACAACTTACTCTCTAACAAAGTTTGTGGGTCTTCTAACACAACACTGATCCTGTAAGTCTAGCAAACCTACCTACCCTTTTTTGTCTGTCTTCTGCTGGAGAGCAACTGGCCAGGAAGTGACAGCATTTTCCAGCAATCCCTGCACCTATCTGATTAGCTCTCACCAGTGCAATGTCAGCACAAGTGATGCATGTCACCTAGTAGCCAAAGTAGATGAGAAGAGCCTTTGTCTTTCCCAACCTCCATCTTTTCTCCTTCTGCCTGAACAAAGAACACGATAAGTTCTCTAGTAAATAGTAGACTCTCAATATGGAAAGAACCTGGGTTCCAGAAAAGGCTGGAAACACTCACATTGAAAATCTATAGAAATAAACTTCTATTGTATTAAGCCCCTGAACTGTTGGAGCTTATTTGTTACAGCTGTTAGCAAAATTCATTGACACATTAAACTTATGAGATATATCCATGGGCAAAGTATTCTGGGCATCCATATAGTCGTAGCTGCCTTTTTTTTTTTTTTAATGTGGCATAGACTACATCAGTTTAATTATTAATTTTCTCATCTATCCTGCTGCCAGAATCACAGAAACACTTGCTAGGCTAAACTAAGTTCAGCCAAAATTCTTACACTCTCATGGTCAAGATGAGCATTTAAAAGGACTTTTTATTCTATCAAAATAACTTTTTATTCTACCATATTGCCACAGTACCTAATTTCTACTGTAAATTATGTCTCTCTAAGTCTCTGGAATCCAAGGGTGTCCTTGGACTCTTTATTGTAAGATATCACCAAAACAATCCATCTTCTCTGGTAGCAGGGTTTTTTTTTTTCTTTTTTAGAGGAAAAAGAAAGCATCAACTGGCAATGATGCTAATTGAAGGAGACTATTGGAGACATTTTAAAATCTGCAGAAAACAACGTCCTAAAACATGTCCAGATTTCCAAGGTTCTGACTAAATTAAAGTTGTGCCTCCTTTCTAATTAAAAAATGTAATATACAAGGTGTATTTGGTCAGTAAATCTTCATTCAAATGATGAGTTAAATTCCAATGGAAATATATATTTTGCATCTGTTTTTATACAAACTAGTAATGATGCTGCCTTATCTAGAGATGATGGTGCCTTCTCAAAAGAGAACAGTAATCAATAGATGAGGTAGTTACTGATTCAGGACTACATTGTCGAAATGTGGCCATTCCACTAAAGCACATTCCATTCAGCAGGTGGATGCTGAAGGACAAAGCTTGGAATGAATGGCAAGTACAGAGTCCCATAAAGTTTTCATCACAGCTTGTGGCAGGTGGGATAAACAAGTATGAGATCCTCATACTTCCCAACAAGCCAAAATTTTATTTCTAGCTCAGCCCATGGATAATTATAGCTTTCACTCACACTCTAAATCCTTAAACAATTTCACCCATATTAGCTTGTGCTACATTCATCAAATGGGAAGGTGAGGTTACCCAAAAAGAGTTTTGGTATAGACAGAACTTTCCACATAAAACCATACATACAAAAAATACCACTGTTTCCTTGGAAAAGGGTCTACTTCAGCTGAGTAACATTATACTGAAACATGAAAAGTCACTCAAGTTAGCTTTTTCCAATAATTGTGTCCTAGTTTCCAGGCTACTAAGATAAATATCATACAATGGGTTGGCTTAACAACAGGAATTTATTGGTTCACACATCAGAGTCTAAAAGGTTTACTTTCTCCCAGGGTTGGTAGCCTTTGCTGGCCAGCAGTCCCTGGGTTCCTTGGCTTTCCTGTCGCATGGCAATGTTCTTTCCCTTTGCCTCCAGTTTCCATTGACTTCTGGCTCCCTGCTCATCCCTGTGGCTTTCTCTCTTTAAATGACCTTTAGTAATCAGGATTCTGTTGTCCACACCTTAACTAAAATAATACCTTCAAAAGGCCCTATTCACAATGGGTTCATACCCACAGGAATAGGATTAAGAGGAAGAACATGTTTCCCTCCACCCCAGGTACATAATTCAATCTACCAAATTGAGACCAATAACTAATTAATTTCCTCTACTTTCAAATTATTTTCTGCATTAAAAATTATTGTGGTAATATATCTACAGCACAATATTTCCAGTTCTAACTGGTTTCAAGTGTATAATTCAGTGGCACTAATCACATTCACAATGTTGTGCCACCATCACTACCATCCATTACCAAAACTTTATCATCCCAAACAGAAACTCTGTATCGATTAAGCAATATTTCCCATGTCTCCCTCTCCCCAACCCGCTAGTCTACTTTCCATCTCTGTAACTTTGCTTATTGTAGGTATTTCATATAAGTGAAATTATACAATATTTTTGCTTTTGTGTTGGGCTTATTTCATTCAACACAATATCTGCAAGGCCATCCATGCTGTAGCATGCATCAGAACTCCATTCCTGTTACAACTGGATAACATTCCATTGTATAGACATGCCACACTTCATTTACCCACTCATACGTTGATGGTCACTGGGATTACTTTCATCTTTTGGATATTATCATTCATGGATATCACATTTTGAGTCTAAAAGCTAACTTTCTCCCAGGGCCGGTAGCCTTCTGCTGGCCAGCAATCCCTGGGTTCCTTGGCTTTCCTGTCACGTGGCAATGTTTTTTCATTGCTATGAACAATGAATACACAAGTACCTGCTTGAGTCCCTGCTTTCAATTCTTTTCGGTATATACTAGAAGTGGGATTTCTGGGTCATATGGTAGATTTAACATTTAACTTTGAGGAACTGAAAACTGTTTTCCACAGTAGCTACAATGTTACTAATAATGTTCCTTTTGTTCCTATCTCTCTGCATCCTCACTGGCACATTATTTATATCTGGTTCTTTAATAATAGTCATCCTAGTGGGTATGAAATGGTACCTCACTATGGTTTTGATTGGCAATTCCCTAATAAGTAACGATGTTGAGCATCCTTTAATGTGCTCATAGGCCATTCGTATATCTTCTTTGGAGAATCTATTGTTAAACTTTCATCAGTTTTGTAGGAATACTTTCCTCATGACGACTTCCTTATTTTCCTGTGATTCGACAAAGTGTATACATGCAACTTTCATGGCACTGACCATGCTCTAATTTGTTTTTCTAGACCTTTAAACACTGCTTAATTATACTAATAAATCCAAGCTCTGAAGAAACATCCACATCTTATTTGTTTTGCTGATTCTTCTCCTGCATTACATCACATGGTGCCACACAGGCGAAAGAGCACAACACATTTTAAAATAAGTACATACATTATAGAACACTATCCATTGAACTTATGTCTATAATGTTTTAGGGGAAAAAATTCATATCCAATTTGTCAACACAAAGGAAGCTACCATTGCTGTATCATATAAAATACAGGGGCCACAATGGAAGTGCTTCTAGATATTTCTTTCAACAACTAAATCCTGCTCTGAGAAGGATACTTTTCAAGTTAACTTCCATGGAACCTACAATAAATATCCAAAATACTAACATTTTTAAAATACAGAGGTAATCTTCATATTAAAATGCTTAAAATTTCAACAGCAATTCTTTATTTACACGAGGAAGTAACATTTTAAGATCAAGATACTGTTTTTATAAAATGCTAATTTATTTATAACAATGCAACCTAAAGGGTAAACTAAGATATGATCACAAATAAACTTTAAAATGTTTTCAATATTCATTTGGAGGTCTAAGTAGAGCCCTGATGATTCCCATTTATTTTATCCAGGACAGTTTCAATTTGTCCTTTGTTTCAAAATATCATATTTCACCTACTCTAAGGTGCACCCTTATTTTATGTCATTAAGTAATAAAAACATTGCCAATTAAGTGTAAGATGTCAACAATTTTAAGAAACATTAATTTCTGCAATGGTAAAACAAAAAAAATCTTATCTTAGAAAAGCTTATCTTAGAATCAATGAAATGTGATATTTATCAGAGAACATGTAAGATGCAATAAATATACTATGGAAATATAATAGAGGAAGAAGGAAAGAAATGCTTACTAGAGCTGTACACATTTTGTCCAGTTATTGTCCTCAACTAATAGTATTTACTTATATAATTATAATTCATCATTTCTAAAGTATAAAGTATAATCAGGCATTCAATGATTTACATTAACTACTATATTATGTAACCTTAATGGTCAAAAGTGTTGTGTATGCCTAGAAGCTAGTAACCATGGGAGGGAACTCGGTAGTGAAGCACAGTTTAAGAGGTGGAATTCTCACTTTGTGCCACTTAGTACCTTTTGAACCGGGAGTGTCATATACATGTACGAAAACAAAAAAAATAAAATCATTAAAATAACCTCTCAACTTTAATAAATTGGGTAAACAGAATATAATATCTAAAGAGTTTGGTTTTCTAGTCTAAACGTTTAAGAAAAAAACTGTACACATGATTTACGAGGTTAGATTTACTGCTGGCATCACCCTAACTTTAGATGTCTTTGAGGATCCATAATAAGTATGTCAGAAGAGAAAATACCTTTCCTTTACAAGATGACCTTCATCCTGCTGTTTGCAAGAAAAATACCTTTTTTGCAAGTGAAATGTTTGCCATCCCCTTTCACTGAAGACATCATTAAGCTTCTACAGGAGAAGCCGAATTTACTATTCAGAAAAAAAATTATACTTCTGCTTTTCAAGAAAGTGCTTGGATTGGAATAAAATCCAATCACCTTGGACAAAGCCATGCAGCAATATACAAATGAGGGATGGCTGAGGCACTCTAGGATTTCTCAATCACAAAGAAGAAGTGGTTTCAAAAGGTAATCAATACAAATTTCAGAGTGATATCCTATTTGTGAATCCAACCTGGGACCTCAGAGATGCCACAAAGGCCCTGGAAGACTAGGCCCTCTCTCCCATGCAGCGGTTCCTATCCGTGGTGCAGCTGAGGAGCCCAGATAAATGAAGGTTTAAGATGAGCTGCTAACTTTCGAGTTTTCACCAAACTGCCTCTAACTGGCATCTTCTGCTTCCAGAAAACTTTCAAATTTGAACTGTAAGTGGGTGTGGTGGATAAAGATGAGTGAATTGACAGATTTGTGTGGGAAAGCGCATATTATCTGTCAGACTATCTTTATAAAAGAGGAAAAGGCACCTCATAAAATAGGAAAATCTGATTCAAATGTATGGATTACACAAAGGATTCAAACCAATGCTTTAAAATTTCCTGTTACCTTAAAGGCTGTTTTTGGCTTTTGATTCACAACCACCTCCTAACATTTTGCTGTGATGCTTGGCCAAGGATATGTTTTCATTACATCTGCAGCACATAGCTGGCTAGAACATGCACAATTATATAGATTTGTAATAGAAATACAGATCTATTATGAGTTATGTGCACTAGTACTCGTAGGAGAATTCTCCCATTGGTTTTTAGGATCTGCCCCAAAATTGACCATGGTAATCTAATTCACACTCCAAAGAGAATGTGGATTTATTACCAACTATAGTTATACATTTGATATGGCCTTCCTATCACTAAAACACAAAAATAATACAGATTTTAATTCAGATTCCATTTTTTCTAGGATGACCAAAATTGCTAGAGGCAAGTATGGTACCTGATAAAACAGCAGGTAATGGAGTACCAGGAAAATGCAACATAGAGGAATGACCATTAAACCACTTAATGGGAGAAACCCTAGAGAAGCACTTTTCAGAGGTGTGGTCTAGCCTTCCCAGGACGTTTCCAGGGAGTCCTAGAGACCTGAACTATTTTCATAATAATACAAAAGGTATTACTGCCTTTTTCACTGTGTTGACATTTGCACCGATGGTGCAAAAGCAATGGTGTATAGGCTGCTGGCACTTTAGCACGAACCAAGGAAGTGACCTCTGCTTTACCAGTCACCACTGCTTTCCTCACAGCCACCCACTGCTGGGGGAGAGGGCAGAGAGGTGAAATTCACTTAAATAAAAATATTTCAGATGAAACAGTAAAAACATTGATCCTTGAGTATACATATTTTTATTCTGTGTGTCGAGATGAGACATACACATAACGAAGGAACAATTATGCTTAGGAAAAGCACTTGCGTGATTGAGCAGCAAGCTGAACTCAGATTTTTTCATGGAAGTGCCATCTTTACTTGAAATAATGAGTGACAAACTATGGTAATTCAGACTTAAGTATTTACAAACATTTTCTTAAAAATTAATTGGGCCTGTCACTTCAAGGAAAACAACTGACAGTATTTGTTGTCAATGATAAAATTTCAGCTTACGAGAAAATATTTGTATTCGTTCACTAGGACTGCTATGACAAACACCACAAATGGGTTGGCTTGAACACTGAGCATGGACGAGTTCACAGTTTTGAAGACTAGAAGGCCAAACCAAGGCGTTGGCAACGTCATGCCTTCTCCTGAAACCCCTGGTGTTCTGGGGCAGGCTGGCTGCAATCCCTGGGTTTCTCGGCTTCTCTTTCTGCCTGCAGTCATGTGACACTCTCTCTCTCCTTGTGTCTCCTCTTCAGGATTCCTCAAACTCTGTCTTTATCAGGCCTCCAGTAATTTGGATTAAGGCCCAGCCTGATACAGTTGGGTCATATCTAAATAGGACCTGAGAAGATCTGATTCACGGATGAGTTCACATCCACAGGAACATCGACTAAGATTAAGAAATATCTTCATTGGGTTATGTAATTCCAACTACGACAATATTAAAATTCCAAAAACGTACACACCACCACAAAGTTTAGTGGCTATTCAATCCTGGATAATTTATCTGATAAAATTGATGGTGATTCTTTTTTTATACTGCATAAAAATGGGTCAACACTTGGAGGATTTGTATAATTTGGAATTCCAATATTTTTTATATGACCAAAGCATGACGGTTACAAAGTTGTGCATGGATAAAATAAAGATCTACTCAAAGTGCCAAATAGGTCAATAGATTTCAATGGAACAGAGTACAAAAGTTATATTAATAACATATTTTCTTCATATCCTTCAACCCAAACACATGGCAATAGAGTAAATGCAATGCTAGACATGAAAATCCAGCTGTTTTCTATTAAGCCAGATAATAAATAAATTTGCAAAAACGTAAATCAATGCCACTCTTCTTACTAAAATTTTTTATTTGGAAAATACAGCTTTTTTACAAAAACATGTTATTTATGTTAACATGCAGTGGGGTTGCTTATTGTTATTTTGATGAATAGGTACATATTTTTTAAATGTTCTCATTTGAATTTCTAAAATAATATTAGTAGGCAGAACCTATATAAATAAAACACTTTGGGGCTAATAAAAATTTTTTAGGACATAAAGGGATCCGAAGACCAAAGGTTTGAGAATCTACCCTGATTACATACCCAGAGAACAGAAACTTATACCCAGAGAAGATAAGCAATTTCCCCAACGCCAATCAGCTAAATTGGGATATTTGTTAGTCAATAACGATCAACAAATATTTTAGGGTCTATTACGTAGGATAGAATATTGAATAAGGCTGAATGATAATGTTGAATAAGACTTTAACCTCAAGAACCTTACATATTAGTATGTAGTGAAGCCAAAAAAGGAGGAAACAAACATGTAAGCCAAAAAATAAGATAGTTTAATGACCTATGTAGTTCTTTAAATAATATACATTAATTCTATATGACAAAGGATATAAATTAGGGCTAAGGCAAAAGGATAGAGGTGGGCTTCTTTAGTTAGAGGGTTGGTAAATCCTCTCTGAAAGTTGAGAGCTTATGATGAGAAAGAGGAAGCAATACAACATCACAAAAGGAATTGACCTCCAAGCAGAAGGAAAATCATATGCAAGATTCTGGGATGGAAACAACCTTGGCATTCGAGGGCATGCAGAAGGTTTAAACATGGTGAACGAAATGGGTGATTCAAGGGAAAGGTGGCAAGGGCCTACATCACATTGAGCCTGGCAGGCCAGGGGAAGGAGTCTGCATTTCATTTTAGTTCCAATGTAAAGTCATTGGTGCATTCTCAGTCCTGTGTGAGGGTGGGGAGAGGAGGGAATTATCTGATTTAAAATCCAGCAAGATAATTACTGTGTCAATGGACTGTAGGAGGGAAAGATCTGAGGAATGATGACTAGCTAAGTAGTTGCTGTTACAGGCAAGAAATCATGAGGTTTGAAAAAGGGTTGTAGCACTAGAGATGGTGAGAAATGCTTAGAATCAGGGAATAAATTAGGGCTGGAGCAGACAGGAATAACCAATAGATTATAAGAGAAAAATAGAGGGTTCACAGCAATTTTATTTTGCCTGAGCCATTAATGGTGGTGCCATTAATTGCAATTTGAAAGATCTACGGGAAATGAAGTTTTGCATAGGTTGGGTAGGGAAAGGAACCAATGGTTTTGTTTCCATTCATGTTAAGTTTGAGATGCCTGTCAAAAACCTGAGTATAGATATCCAGTTGACCACTGGCTATATAAATCTGGGGCTTAGGATAAAGGACCAGAATAGAAATGCACATTTGAAAATCATCAGTATAGAGATGTCATTTGAAGCTCTGAGCCTACAGAGAAAAGAAAAGAAGATGATGAGACAGACCTCTGTTCTCTTTTGGAGGTCTGATGAAAGACGGTACCAGCTAATGAGACTCAGAAGGAATAGCCAAGAAAGAAAGTAAAATGATTTAGTTATTAAAATACTTCTTTAAAAATTGCATAATTTACAGAGGCTCACCGAACTAAGTGATTCATGTATGATGGCATGAACCATTTTAAGTGTTGTTGATATGGCAGGCTGAGCACTGATCAAGAATAGAGGTTCAGAGAAGAAATCCTGAGCCGTACTACCCAAGTTCAAATTCTGGCTCTACCAGTTAACACACATGAGGCTTTGGGCAAGTTACTTAACCTCTCAGTTTCCTCGTTTGTAAAATGGAGATTTTAATAGTATCCAGTGGTAGTGATAACTAAATAAGTTAATATAGGTTAAGTGCCTAGACTAGTGCCTGGCACACGATAAGCTTTACAGAAGTGCTATCATTGTTACTAAAGTTTGGTTTGGTAAGATGCTGACCTTAACAGAAGCCACTGCATTCTGAAATGCAGTCCCTCCTTGGTTTGATGCTGAGAAAGATTCCAGAACTTCACTTTGAGATTTTTCCCTTAAAATGATCCAAACCTTGTTTGATTGCTGCCTAAGTCACAGTTATGTGAGGCCAGCCCTGGGATATCACCTGGAATATCTTGCTACTGCAAATTTCAAATCAGAAGATTATGCATTTCTGGAGTTTTGTCATGCACAAAAAACTTTTTTTATATAAAAATTCCCTAAACAAATGATCCTAAACTATTTTCAATCTTGGTTCCTTCCAGCACTAGCACCTACAAAGTGTATACTGAGGGAGAAAATATTATCCGAGTCTTCACAGGAAAGCAAAGGCATAATTTCCATGTTTGTGAAACTAACACTATTTTTTCCCACAACTGTATGATCCCACCACGCTGAGTTGACGAAACCATTCAAATTATTCAATAAAACCTAAAAGTGGTAGGACACCTCAAAGATATTTATTCCAATATTTTCCTTTTCTTCTCAAATTACCTCATGACTTTTATCTTCTTCATGCCTTTATATTTTGTTTTGTTAGAATTTAAAAGTGCTTTCATCTGTCCATCAAAGATATCCCTTCACCTAGAACAGTTATAGTTAAATCATAAGACCTTTCTCTGAATAACCTTCAGTAATGGTCAGCAACCAAGAATCAGAGTGCATTGGATTTTCTGTCCTAAAACAATAAGACACTTTTAAAATATTAAGTATTTTCTCCACACTGAAATTCCACACACTGAAAATTATGTCATGTGTTTCTTGCATAAGGGAGAAGAATAACGTCCATCAATAATGAGGAAATTAGTCCATGACTAATTCATGACTGTTGTAGTTTCAATTCAATCATTTTTTAATCGATAGTAATTATCTTTTTAGGGTATTTCAAAGACTCAAGTACATATTTGTTAACTTCTAGGTGGTCCAATTGTCTAATCTGAGTTTTAATGAGCGTAATTTTAAACACAAAAACTATTTCACTGAGGACAGAAGCAACCATATAATCACAATCTATCCCTCCTTAGCTAATTAATCTCAGCTGCCAAATGTGTCACAGAGCCTTTGCCCCTGATAATCCCTCCGCTTAGAATTTGCTGACCCCAGATCTTCACCCAGCTCTCTCCTTATCTTACATATCAGTTTAAATGTTGCCAATTCAGTGAGACTTTTTATGGCCAATCAAAGTTTCCCACCCATATACTAGAACCCTCAATAAAACCAGGCTGTTTTATTTTACTCAAAACATGCATCATGACCCGAATTTTTTCATTTGTTTATTATATTTTTCTTAATACAATATAAATCCCATGAAGACACAGACTCTGGCTTATTGCCTGGTATGTTCCCAGAGTTTGGAATGGTCTTTGGCACTTAGTGGATGCCCAATCAACACTCAATGTTCAATGAATGAATGAATGAAGCTGAATGAATGAATGAAGCTACATACATAAATATACACTATACTTCCCTTAAATGAGTGTTCACAACCTCCTAAGTTGGAAAAATCCAATTCAGTTCACCTATTCTGCATTGATCTAATCCATACATATAAAAGCCTAATTATCCAACAAAACCTTCCAGAACTACTCTCTTGATTACCCCAAAACTGCTAGCATCATTTCCAGAGTTCTTCCATAAAAACTGCCTTTAAGAATCTAACTGAAAATTATGGGAAAAGATAAGACTATATTAAATTTTCTTTCATGCCTCTGTTCCTTAAATATCTGAATAAAGAACATATCTGACTTATGGAGTAAATTGGGTTTTCCTATTTGTTTTTGTTTATTAACTTCTACCAAATATCTGTGTGCATATGGTGAATGGAATGGAGTTGACACTCAGATGAAACTGAGAGAATCGCTCATGTCCAGGCCTGTTCAGTTGAATAAAAGTGTCAAGAGTGAAGTTAGTTACCTCTCCTTAAAGGTCCTAGAGGTAAACCAAGGACATCAGTGTGAGCTAGGGTGACCGTCAATGTTTTACCCACCTTTCTTGATTAACATCAATAACGAAGAAGTAATAATAATAACACTTGAGAGTGATTTGTATTTTGTTTGACTGATACCAAAGGAATGAATGCAAGTCATGAATAAAAGCCACAGTGAAAAGAGAGAATACTCTTAAAACCAGGCATGCATTTCTATTGGTTTCTAATTGTCATGATCCCAATGGTCTGTTTGTTTTTTTAAAACCTGCCTCAATTAAATATACAGGCCCACAATTTTTTCCAAATACTACGCTTTTTAAATTGAATCTTTCCAACCTTGTAAATACACTCATACCCATCCACATACATGCTTATTATTAGAGAGAGATTTGATGCCCCAGTTCATTGTAATTTTGACATTTGCACGTCATTATTTTATTGCACGTTGACAAAGTGAAGCAGTTAAATTCTGGGATTATACTTTACTGTATCTACAGAAACAACTTTCAGATAATAAATGTGCTAGTTTGAAAGGATATATGGACCCTAGAAAAAACACGTTTTAATCAAAATCCCATTTTGTAATGGCAGAATAAGCCCTATTCAATACTGTATGTTTGAATCTGTAATTAGATAATCTCCCCAGAGATGTAATCCAATCAAGAGTGGTTGTTAAACTGGATTAGGGGAGATGTGTCTCCACCCATTTGGGTTTCTGGAGTCCTATAAAAGAGGAAACATACTATGAACAACTTTACACTAATAAATACAACAATTTAGAGGAAATGGACGGGTTCCTGGAAAGACATGAACAACCAACTTTGACTCAAGAAGAAATAGATGACCTCAACAAACCAATCACAAGTAAAGAAATTGAATCAGTCATTCAAAAGCTTCCCAAAAAGAAAAGTCCAGGACCAGACGGCTTCACATGTGAATTCCACCAAACATTCCTGAAAGAATTAGTCCCAACCCTGCTCAAACTCTTCAAAAAAATTGAAGTGGAGGGAAAGCTACCTAATTCATTCTATGAAGCCAACATCACCCTCATACCAAAACCAGGCAAAGATATTACAAAAAAAGAAAACTACAGACCAATCTCTCTAATGAATATAGATGCAAAAATTCTCAACAAAATTCTAGCAAATCGAACCCAACAACACATTAAAATAATTATACATCATGACCAAGTAGGATTCCTCCCAGGTATGCAAGGATGGTTCAACATAAGAAAATCAATTAATTTAATACACCATATCAACAAATCAAAGCAGAAAAATCACATGATCATCTCAATTGATGCAGAGAAGGCATTTGACAAGACTCAACATCCTTTCCTGTTGAAAACACTTCAAAGGATAGGAATACAAGGGAACTTCCTTAAAATGATAGAGGGAATATATGAAAAACCCACAGCTAATATCATCCTCAATGGGGAAAAATTGAAAACTTTCCCCCTAAGATCAGGAACAAGACAAGGATGTCCACTATCACCACTATTATTCAACATTGTGTTGGAGGTTCTAGCCAGAGCAATTAGACAAGAAAAAGAAATACAAGACATCAAAATTGGAAAGGAAGAAGTAAAACTATCACTGTTTGCAGACGATATGATACTATATGTCGAAAACCCGGAAAAATCCACAACAAAACTACTAGAGCTAATAAATGAGTACACCAAAGTAGCAGGTTACAAGATCAACATTCAAAAATCTGTAGCATTTCTATACACTAGCAATGAACAAGCTGAGGGGAAAATCAAGAAACCAATTCCATTTACAATTGCAACTAAAAGAATAAAATACTTAGGAATAAATTTAACTAAAGAGACAAAAGACCTATACAAAGGAAAAAAAAAAGAGGAAACATTTTGAAGAGTGAAGGAGATTTGGAGAGAGCAGAGAATGCTGCAGCACCACAAAGCAGAGAGTCCACCAGCCAGCAGCCAGCAACCTTTGGAGATGAAGAAGGAAAATGCCTCCTGGGGAGCTTCATGAAACCAGAAGCCAGGAGAGAAAGCTAGCAGATGACACCGTGTTCGCCATGTGCCCTTCCAGTTGAGAGGAGCCCTGACCGTGTTCACCATGTGCCTTCTCACTTGAGAGAGAAACCCGGAACTTCATCAGCCTTCTTGAACCAAGGTATCTTTCCCTGGATGGATGCCTCAGATTGGACATTTCTACAGACTTGTTTTAAATGGGACATTTTCTCGGCCTTAGAACAGTAAACTAGCAATTCATTAAATTCTCCTTTTTAAAAGCCGTTCTGTTTCTGGTATTTTGCATTCCGGCAGTTAGCAAACTAGAACAATAAGAATGACTACTTAAATGTTAGTTAACATACATATGTAGAGGATCTAAGAAGACTGTTTTCCATCAATAGCAAATCCTTTCTAATAAATTTCATATGCCTAACTCAACTCATTTTGTTCTTGAAAGCATCTCTATTAAAGAAAAAATGATATAAATTGAAAGCAAGTCTATTTTTTTCTAATTTAAAGTCAGCGGAAACACTACAAATTTTTAAATAACCACTTTCATTATTTCCAATATTTTGAATGATACACTGCAGATTCCCATTTCACTGAACCAAATCAAAGCAGCAGATAGATCTACATCTTTAGGAGTGATTTTTCAAAAGCGAGCAGAGCAGATAACTTCTCACTTTTTCATGACTTTAGAAACAGAGCAGTTCAACTCCTCATCCAGCCTTTAATTAATAGTAATGCCACCTGGATGATAGTTAAAATATCCCTGAAAGATCAGTGACTCGAGACACTGGCACTAGATCTAAAGAGGGTATTCACATTTGATAACCACCTGCACATGAAAAAAAAAAGATTGCTACTTATGAGTTTGTTCACTCCACCAATATTATGTCTGTACCTATGATGGCAAGTGTAGAATGCTCTTCAGTGGTATATCCAGGGTGACAATCTAAACATTTAACAACCATGGCCACAAGGTCACTGAAGCAGATAAAATCTGCAAATGGAGCCAGAGCAGGGCTCAGGAAGTTCCTTTTGTGCCCAGTCTTATTTCGGTCTTTGCTGAATCATGAGAAAACCTGGAAAGTCCCAGGAAGTATTAAGAGCAGTGGAGGTGGTGGTGCAGTACTTGGATAGATCAGAACGGCATCTGTTTTAGTTTCCTAGCTGCTAGGACAAATACCAATACCATGCAAATGGTTGGCGGAAACAAGAGGAATTTATTGGCTCATGGTTTTGAGGGTAAGAGAAGTCCAAAACCAAGGCAACAGAAAGGTGACATTTTCTCCCAGAAGACTGTGGCATTCTGGGGCTGGCTGCCAATGATCTTTGTTCCTTGACTTTTCTGCCACATGGCAATACACTGAGCGGCCTTTACTAGCTTAGCTTCTCTCTCCATCTTACTTTCCTTCTGCCTGAAAAAGGCTCCAGTAACATCCAGTAAGATGTTACAATGGGTTCACACCTACCACAATACAGACAAAGACCAAGAACATGTTCTAATTGGGGTGCACATTCAATCGCCACAGTATATATTTACCAATGAGTGAGGAAGTATTTGAACAACCAGTAGGGTCATTAAGGAGCATAGAGGAGGTGGACCTAACCCAGACAGGGGTGTTTGGGGGAGGAGGGGTCAGTGAATAGGTGAAATAATCATGAAACAAAAGTTTTGAAAATATCCAAGAAGAGTGAGTGGTCAACTGACAACCGCAATCCCTACTATAAGTACCCTTCAGTTATTCAGTTATTTATCTTCAAAGTCTAGTGGAACATCCAATAACCCTAGGACAGAAATAGCCCAGACTGGGCTTAGAAGCAGTAGGTGAGTATGATTTACGTCTAAGGGCACAAAGCTTGAAGCAGGATGTTTAAGGGGAAACCACAACCACAAAGTACTACTGGAACCAAAAATGGGTGGCAGCGAGTTGAAGAAAGAGAAGGCTGGCAAGGTGGGCAGTGGGCAGATCACAGGAGCTCTTCTGCCCCTTGCTACAGAGGTTGTGGACTACACCCAGGTGATGACAGAGAGCAGGAAAATGACAAGGTTGGAAATGCATTTTAGACAGTCTGCTTTGGCCCCTGTGCTGGAGTTGACTTGAGGAGGAAAAGACTAAAGGAAGGCAGGGGGGAAGAAGTGCCGTCAGCAACCAGAACATTGCACAAGTCCAAAGCCCCATGGCTATCTCCAGGACCATTATCATTGCTAACTGAAGTCTTTCTAACCATAAGAGTGCATGAGAGCAACCCCACCAAAAAGAAAACAAAATAGTAAAGTGGCCCAACAGTAGCAACTTGGGGAACATCAACTTTTAAGCAGCAGGTGGAATGGGGAAAACTCCCAAATGAGACAAGAAAAAAAGGTCAAAAGGTTTGAGAATTGAGAGAATTAAAAGTGTGAAAGATGCCTAAATAGATGATGGCATAAGTTGATGCCACTGGGAAGATGAAATTATTTCCATACTTAGGAAGCAGTAAGGAAAGTTAAACTGCCCAGTTCCTTCAAAAGATCATAAAAAGACTCTTCATCAAATGTCATGCAAGATTAAAATGAACACTAGTTTAGGAACATCTTACAGGAGCAAGATAGCAGTGGGGGACAAAACCAAGTTACTGGCCTTGTATTTCTCAGCACTTGACTTTAAGAACTTCCTTATCTGATGTAAGTTTTATACTTTACATCAAGAGCACCGTATCAGTGTAATTCAATAAACCATCTGACTGAAGTATGTTCTCCTGAATGGGTCATCACAACTGGTCGTCACTCAACAGTTGTCAGGAGTTACCCTGCTATTAAAATAAGGGGCGCAAGGCATATTGGGGTACCCCAATCTTTCTGTAAAGAAGGATGCCTTTTATTTTCTCAGAAACCTTGAAGTAACTGAAATGGGATGGGCTCCTGACAGAAAGTCTGCAAGCAAAGCACAGATGCTTTTTTGCACTGGGCAGAGACATAAAACAAAATGGTGCATTAGAGAGATTGGTGGTAGCAGGAGTTATCTGTCTGCTGGGGTAAAGTTTTACTTTAGGCATAAGCTAAAGTGATACATTTGCTAATCACTTTGTCTCACATAGATAATTTAATCCAAGGTGAGATAAAATAGATTTTTTCCGTACAATTGAGAACTTAGGCAATGCCAAGAAATGCTAGGTAATTTATAAAGAGTATCAGGTTACTTTTACATATTTTACAGCATTTCATACACCATAATTAGAACTACAATATTTTTAACTAGCTACAAGGATTTAACATTTAAGGGGAGAATTACTCATTCAATAAATTATGTTATCTTTAAATTTGTTTGAAGAAAATCTCAGGCTTGTTTATTCAGTTTAATCTAGTTTATTTTACCAACGTTCAGGAAACAGGTGGATTCACTCTATATAGAATTCAGTATTGGAAACTGCAGGTGATCAATGTTAGAGTCAATTATTTTCCTTTGCTCTACTGAGACACTCTCGGCCTCTTTAGGAATAACAGAAGCTACACATAGTGTTGCTTTATCCAGATCTCAGAGCTGTCAGAGCTGCCTCTGAAAAGAAGGAAGGAAACCCCGCCTTTTTTGCACTACTTCTGTATAACTTTCATATCTAAGACTCTGCAAGCAGGAGCAAAAGAGAAAGGTCAAGGCCATCCATGTGAAAAACAGAATTATTAATAAAGTCAGGGTGGCTCCTAAGAATGGGATTCTCTTCAAGTAGCTAGGTTTTGATGCTTCGGATTTTTCTCTTACTCACTGGATCATGACATTTTGAGTTGCTGGAATAATCAAGAGTTAGACTGATTAGTGGACAAGGTTGTGATCATAAGATGGAATTTAGGACAAAGATGTCACACAGGGCTAGGCTTCTTAATGAAAAAGAGAAATTTCTAAAGTAAACATCATTTATCGTGGGCGGTGTGACGGTGGCAGAATTCTCGCCTGCTGTGCCTAAGACCTGGGTCTGAGTCCTGGTGCCTCCCCATGCAAATGATAATAATAAAAAATAAATGAAAATAAAACAATAAAGAAAAAATGTATTGTTTAGGTCTCATTTTTTGGGTTTATAACATTAGGTATAAAGGTCTGGGTGCATTCCCAATCTCCCTTACTCTGCTCTGCTTTTTCTTCTTTGTCATAGAAGTTATTACTTAGAACATATTGCATGATTTACTTGTTTACCTATATTACTTACTCTTTATTACTGTCTCCCCCCCACTAAAACGTAAATTCCTCGAGGGTAGGGATCTTTGTCTGTTTTACCCATTGTTATATTTCAAACAACTAGAACAGAACCCATCAAATAGCAGACATTCAATCAAGATTTTGTTGAGTGAATGAATGAATATGAGTTTCATTAAATAAACTGATCATTTTAAACATGCATTCCAGAATTCATAATTACATAACTGTGCTGTCCCTTGAAACAGTCTGCTAGGGGGCTCTACCTCTGCTAAAACATATTAGAATTTCTTTAGCCATTGTTTATGAGCCACACAAGGAATTAGTCTTATTTCCTTATAGTCATATTTCATTTTTCACTATAACCATCATTTTTCAGTGGAATCATTTATTTTCTTTATCAAAATTTGTTCTAGATGACTTTTAGTTTCTTTGCCTAAGTCAAATCCATCCTGAAAGAACAAAAACTTATGACTATTTCATACAGAATTAACAAAAACAACAAGAAAAATCTCCTCTCACTTCACAATTACCAGAATTGAAGAGAAAGAGCCCTAGTAATGTCCTATAATAGAATTAATATCAGTACAAGCTGTACATAACATTTTGGACAAGACATATAACTCTTGCTTCTCAAGAAGCATTTGGATAATCACATCTGCCGTGTGCTTTTTTTTTTAATGCCTGTGAGTTTTACTATCTCATGCTGATTTAATTAAAACTTTAAGTACACTGGGCTGAGTAGAACATTAAGTACAACAAGAAGCAAAGGCATGAAAAATTAGCAAAGCGACACTTCTTTATAAAGTATTTCATGTGACTACCTTTTGCAAACAACTTTTTTTCTCTCAATACAAAAGTATTACATGCTCAAAGGAGAATACTTGGAGGATACAGAAAAGAACAGAGAAGTGTTTTGATGGAATTTCCCCGTGTGTAGGAATTCACTGTGAGGAAGGGCTGATGGCCTCAGCTTCATCTCCAACCACAAGCTTTTCCTCTCAGCTCACCAGGAACAGTTGCCTTCTTACAGACCCTGGATAATTCCACGGTTTTACTTCCCCAACACCTCCTTATAAGGCTATTTCCTCTGCTAGGTTTGCTCCCCTCCATTGCCCATCACTTCAGCTCTAACATCATTTCCTCAGGGGAGCCTTCTCTCACTTCCAGGCAGGTCAGGTCCCTCTGTGCTTTCACTTTGTAACATTTATCATAGTGGATAGTGTATACTGGGTGATGATTCGATTCCTCTCTCTTTCTCTATTAATCTAAGCAACATGAGGGCAGGGACCAAGGCTCTTCTATCCAGCACAGTAGGTGCTTAATAATTACATCCATCCATTCTATAAACATTGTTTTGCATGCTTAACACCTAACGAAAACCAGGAGGGTGAGATGCTGGAAAAACTTTCCTTTATTTGAGGGAATGATATGAAAACCATCATACCTAGCTACCTAGCTCCTCTAAGGAAGCCCTTAGCTGATTTAACATTTGGTCATGGGTACTCAGCTTTTTTTGGAGACAATATAAGAAATATCCATTAGAATAATACTTTTGTAACTCTTGCAAAAACAATAGTCAAAATTTATAGTCTGCAATTAAAGTCCATGTAGTAAATTCCTCCTATGGAAAGAAAAAAGATACATTCTTCAGATGAATTTGTATAAGATAAAAAGATAAAGATAAAATTGTGTAAACTTACAATATTTCACTTTTCCTTGGTTACCAGGGTCAGAGCAAAGCTGAGGTCCTGAAAACAATAATTAGCACACCCTTGATATATAAAATTTTTTGATTTCTCTGATCCTCCAAATTGATTTTTATACTATTATTATTATTTTTAGTCACCTTGGGCCTGCATATTTTAATACTACAAGATGCTTCAAATCTATTCTGTAGGTAGGTGAGATTGTAAATGATAAGTAGATATTTTAGATTATTTTCCCAATGTCAATTTTTAATTGTCTTGGTAAGTTTATGCTTTTTGAATATCCATTTTTCACAGTATCATGAATTTAGAAGTATTATTATACTAAAAGCACTTGAATAGTTAATCTAGCCTTAATTCTGATTTAAGTATATATTCTGATATGCTACAGGTGATATCATATGTGTGTATGTGTGCATGTATAGTATCCATTGCTGTGTAACAAACCACCCCCAACTTACTGGTTTAAAACAATAATTACTTTATTAGCTCAGAATTCAGTGGGTTGGTAATTTGGACTGGGTCCAGCTGGACAGTTCTTTAGCTGGATTCATTCATGCAGCTGCATGCAATTAGTTTTTCAGCTTGGGCTTGGTCCTTTAAAATGGCCTTGCTCATATATGTGGGAGTTAGCTGTCAGCTGGACCACCGGTCTCCAGCAAGCTGGCCAGGACTTCTTCACACAGTATCTGGGCTCCAAAAGTAGCAGAAAAAACACATGCTGCAATGCTCCAGAGCTTTTCAAGGTGCTGTTTGCAATGCTTTGCCCTATTGGTCAAGGCAAATCACAAGCCACATTCAAAGTTAGAATGGGAAGAAACTGCACAAGGACACGGATAGAAGAAATCATGATAAATGGGGGTCGTTATTATAACGACTTATTAGAAGTATAATAAATTAATTAAAATATTTATTTTCCATTTTTAAAATGCCATTACAATTATTGCCTTTGACAAAATGGTAGATAATCTCTGGACAGCAATCATGGTTTATTATGGATTTAATGTTATATTGCTTTTCTAGGAATTTGATTCGCTTTTTATCATCTGATGGCACAAAAAAAATTTCCTTTTTTTCCAAAATTGGAAAAAAGGTCAGACTCAGACACTAAGGTACATAAAAAAAAGTTAATACTTAATTAGATCAAACATCCCAATGCCAGTCTAGAGAAATAAAGCTGAAGGAAAAAAAAATGTGATTGCAGAACAAATATGAAGACAGTTTCTATAGCTGAAAAATGCAATGACTAAAAAATATAATCTCAACTTTTCAGTCAGGGACTACACATACCAAATGATCACAAATAATAAATAAAAATATATGATGGTGACAACGGATGATATTGATGATTTTTAGGTCTTTTTCATAATCTGAATTCAAAAAGTCCTATGCAATAAACAAGTTGCCAAACAAAATGAAATATCATTTGTGTTCAGTGAACATTATAGTAGTCTACTGCAAAAAACTGTGGGATAAAAAAAGTAGCCTAATTTAATCTTTCAAACCAGTCAGCTCATTAAGCATTTTCTATTTCAGAAAAGAACAAATATATTGATAACCCAGCTATAGTATCCTTCTGGAAGTTTGCAATTAGAGTGGATTCAAAGTAAAATTACACTGGATTTCAAATACCATCCCTAAATTACTTTATTATCCTCATCTTCTGCATAGCATGAACCTCCCATTCCAATACATGAAAACACTTAATTCTTTCACATGTGCATGACTTGGTAATCATACTTTCCATGCCTCGAACTCCCTCTTCTTCTTTTCAACCTGCTCCGTTATTTTTCTTCAGAAGACCAAATGAAATGCCACTTCCCCTGTGATGTCTTCCCGAACATTCCCAAGTAGAAATAACCATTCACTCACTCACCCCTGTGTACCCCCCACCCCAAGGACATTAGTTCCTTTGTTCTCTCTGGAAATGTCTGCTCATCTAGGAAGAACCCAGGTTGGATGCTCTGCTTCAGGGAGAGATTTCAAGCAATCTCCTCACCTGGAGAAGGGCAGGTGGACTGGGCTGAGGGGAGATGGGGAGATGGGAAGTAGGCATTTGGGAAGAAGGGGAGAAGGGGGAAGAGGCAAGTTGGGAAGAAGGAAAATCAAGGAGGCAGGAAGCCTGGGATGAAGAAAGTCAGAGAAGAAGCCCTTCCTCCAACTGTTACTAATTATGGGACATGTAAAGTTTCTTGGGTTCTCTAAATCTGAGTTTTGCCATCAACAGCATGATCAGTCACAGTTCAGAGTTGCTGTGAAGATAAAATGAAAGAAGGCATGGAAAACGGTGCCGTGCCCAGCACATACTAAGTGCTCAATCAGCATGATCGCCGTTAGACAGCATCCACCAACATGAAGTCCATGCCATTCCTTTAAGATGTGTATTCAAGGGAAGCCTGTGCCTCTCATAAAGAGATCACGCTTTTCTTTTTATGGACACTGAGCTTCTCTTCTAGCTTTGGTCACCAGTAAAGTCAGGGTGAACATGTCACATCAGCCTTAGTAGCTTTGCGGAATTTTGTCACTTGCTGATCTCTGTACTAACATTGCTTTCCACCGCCCTCTATATTGTCCCTCATCCTGATTGCTTGCTTGTATTGGCATACATATTATTGTGAGTTGTCTCAAATATTTGTGGAATAAAGCAAAAACTATAAATGAGTGAATTATTTTGCTTGTTTATACATCTGTCCTGAACACCAGGGAAGACTGTTCCCCTAAAGTGAGAAAAATATCGGTACCCCCAGAACTGGCTTTATGTTTTTATGCAACATGCTCTTAGAAAATGTTTACTGAATTAACACATGAATACTGAATTATAGGGAATGTGACACACAATGAAAGCCCTACAGAAAAACATTAAAATTCCAGCTCTAGATAACAACCATACAAGTTTACATATTTTTCAATTAGTTCAAATTGATTTATCAATGGAAATTGTCCCCCTCATTTTTGTCATATTTAAGAATAAATTTAATTAATGTCCCTTCCTCATTCTCCCAGAGGAAGAGCTGTGCTTTCTGCTACTGAACTCGCCATGACTATATACCAAGATGTATTTGTGGACTTTACTGTTAGACCCCCATTAGAATTATATGTGTTTTTGGAGCCGGATAGGAATGTAATGCAATGGTCCAGTTGCACCACTTTTTAGATGGGAAAACAAGGCCCAGAGAGTTTATATGGTGTGAAGATAGCGGCGGCAGCACTTAATAAGAACACAGGTTTTGGATCCTGTTCTAGTTTGCTGGCTGCTGGGATGTGATATACCTGAACTGGAATAGCTTTTAAAAAGAGGAATTTAATAAGCTGCTGGTTTACAGTTCTAAGGCCATGGAAATATCCAAAAGCAAGTCTATAGAAATGTCCAATCTAAGGCATCCAGGGAAAGATACCTTGGTTCAAGAAGGTCAATGAAGTTCAGGGTCTCTCTTTCCACTGGAAAGGTGCATGGCAAACAGGGTGACGTCTACTAGCTTTCTCTCCAGGCCTCTTGCTTCATGAAGGTCCCCAGTGGTCTTCTCCTTCACCTTCAAAGGGTGCTGGCCGGTAGGCTCTCCGGTACGCTCCTCATTTTGTGTGGTTCTATGGCTCATTCCTTGTTCTCAAAAAGAACTCTAAAGTGCTTCCTCTTTTATAGGATTCCAGCAAATTAATCAAGACCCACATAGAGTGGGTGGAGATACATCTCCATCTAATCAAGTTTAATACCCACGCTTGATTGAGTCACATCTCAGTGGAGACAACCTAATCAAACTTCCAACCTATAGAGCTGTATAGGTAGGTATTAGAAGAAATGGTTGCTCCCACAAGACTGGTTAGGATTAAAACACAGCTTTTCTAGGGTAAATAAATCCTTTCAAACTGGCACAGCTCCCAGGGTCTTTCTCACATTATATGCTCTTGTAATTCTCTAGGGGAGCAAGAATCACTATGACAGGGTACCAAATTAATGATATATACAAAGGAAAAACTAATTGTTCTTTCAGTTTAAATTTCCTTTCTGAAATGCCCTACCAAACAACAGCAAACCATTTAAATAGAAATTCCAGAGAACTGGTGCTGCTGCTTTGGCACAGGCTCAGGAAATTTGGAAAAAAAAAGGTCTGCTAGGAAAGGAACAGTCAGTGAGTTGCATACAGATGGCATCACATCTGCTCTCCCACAAGGTCTTCCAGGTTTCACAGGGTCTGGCCCCTGCTCACGGGCCAGACCCATCCTGACTTGGTTCCCCACCCCCACCCACTCCACTCCAGTCTCACTGACTCTTTCCTGGTTCTTTCTTGGGGACTCTAAATCCTCCCGATTTCAAAGATTGCTACTGCCTGGAAATCTCCTCACAACCGGCCCTTGCTCCCGGCTCACAAAACAACTATCACTTCCTCATAGAGACCTCCTCTGACAGTTCATTTAAGTACCTCCTATTAAGTACCTACATTATGTACCTCCTACATTAAGTACCTCCTATTAACCCTATCCTACCTGCTGCTCCCTATCACATCAGCCTTTTGGATTCCTTATCACGATGTATAATTATTTTATGCTCCCTTTTTTTTTTTTGTTTTGACTATCATTGCTTCTGGAGTGTAAAAAAGGAGGCCCTGTTCATGAGCAGAATAGGCAATTTTTAACCAGTATTAATATATCTGGTTGATCCCATTATCAGTTATTTTCCATTGGATCCTTCTTTGAAATATTAAATTTGTCAGGGCTTTCATTTATACCTATTTTTATAGGTTAATATATTTTTGAGGATGGTTTACAAGGCTGTCACTCAGTATAATCTTGAAATTAGGGTTTACATTTTCAAAATATTTAGAAGTTGTTCAAAACATTTAGAATGCTCTTCTTTGAAATAGTCATGTTAGTTGAATATAAATTAAGAAACAGAACTACGACTTAATACAGCCACCAAAAAGGTAGATTCTCAGGTCAAAGCCCAAAATATAAATGCCAAGAAGAGAAAAATTAATAGATACATGCTAATAGCGAGAAACATTTGTTGCTCAAAACAATGAAAATAGAACTAAATTGTATTATTCTTAATGTCATTGTAATCAAGGAAGCATTGTGAGACTCCACCCCACATGAGGAAACAGAGACAAGAAGACTTATAGATATTTGCATGGTTTTCTTTCTGACAAATGCAAATTTCCTAAGAAAATAAAATGATCTAAAAATTGCAGCAGATCAAATGAAAATGAGTGCAGGTGAGAGTGAGATTTGCCTATTGTAGTATCTTTGCCTCTCACTCAGGGAACAAGAGGGCTTTTTTTTTTTTTTTAACTTATTCTGGAAATACCTTAGCCAAATGAATTTTTTTAAAAAAGTCCCCAAATCAACTTAATCAAAATATTACAAAGTTAAAAATAATAGTTTGAGTTTGATACCAAATTAGAATTCTTGCTACTCACAAAAGGATCATTTTTCTAGATCAAACCTTCCTACTTTTAACTACTTATCCAAGAACATATATTTAAATCTAAACAACTGTAGAGCCACAGAAACTGTTTCTAAATGGGTAACATTAAGCCAGATTATCCCACTCTTTACTAAACTCCTTAAAAGTGAACACTGATATTGTACATAGTCTGACACATAGTAGGAGCTTAAAAAATACAAGAGAGAACAGTAATCAACTTACCTATAAGCTTTGCTTAAAAAAAGATTATCCAGGGAAGAACAGAACAAATTTTTTAAATCACAAAATTTAATGTTTAAAGGGACCTTTACTGTCATTTTGCCCAAGCTCCTATTCAATGCTGGAATCCACTCACTGAAAGCAAAATCAGCTTTCACTTCAGCCTGGCCTCCTTTCTCCCTTCCACCCTCACCTGCTTGCTTTGTCTAAGCAACTCTGCAGATGCAGCTGTGACACAGAGTCACAGCAAAAGCATTTCATTCTTAGAGAGGATCGATGGGATTTTGCCTTCAGGACAGTAATCATACACTCTCTCCTTAAAAATTAATATCTGCAAAAAAATTGTTGGTCATTTTTTCCATAGACTCTGGTCCTGTTTTCCAAAGTGTTAACTATCATTGATGTCTTTGTCTGCAATCTGGAACTTTGCCACATGAGATGGAAGGTATTCTAGACCAATTAGTAACAGGAAAAAATAAACACAGTTGGCTCTTTTATTGCCTCTCTATATTTCAGAAGAAACCTGGAGAGAATAGTAGGAACCCAACATCAGAGAGGAAAATTTCCAAAGCATTAAACACTTTCTTTTTCAGTTCTAGGAAAAGCAGTTGTCACAGTAAATAAACCTTTTGTGCTATTATTTCGTTTTAAGAACAATTCCATGAGAATGCACGAGACAGGACCAAGGAGCCTTTCCATGATCAGCAGTTTCAGAAGGGAGAATGTTTTCAGAGGAGGCACCAGACAAATCCAAGACTCTTGGTCTATCTATCCTTATCAGGAAAGCATCTGCTCCCTTTCACATTAAGTAGTTTATCCATGACATCTTCTCTTTCTTAAAAACCTTAAAGAAGGGATTGCACGATTTTGAAACCTCTTTCATTGGACCTTAGGTTGCTAAGACGCACAAGATTTTGACATTTTAGCAAAACCCCATCAGTTTGGTTTCTACAAATTTGGAATACATTATCAGAAAGTTAATCTTTGTTTGGGTTGTGGACATTTAGAAGGTTTATCCAAGGAAATAAAACATGTAAAAAGACTGCAATGGGAATATACTGATTATCAGGAGAACAGTCTGTTTTAAAAATATTTTACAAATACAGCAATTACCTATAGTCACTGCGCAAACTAAATCAAGGATATCTGTTTTTTTTTTTTTTGATAACACCCCAGGGTCTAGGCCTTTGTCATGGCATTGGAAATCTCTCCGATTCTGGCTTAATTTGGATCACTGCCTTAAGTGTACAACAAACCTAAGAGTCTTCCCGTTTTGGGGGAGCAAAAGACAAAATGTGCTCACTTCAATTTACTTTTTTGTGTCATTCAGTACCAAGTTGTCAAAAGAAAGTATCTTCAAGTCCCCAATCTAGCAATTACTGTTTAAAACTCTACGAACGAGGAATGTTTTCTGCTCATCCTCATATCTCTTTGATGTATTTTCTTTTTCTCTTTCTTTTTCTTCTCCCTCTTCTTTTGAGTACCAGTGCTGGTTCTCATAGGACTAATATAACTTTTACCTTTTTTAGATTAGAATTCTGGATTAGAACAGCCCAGACACCAATATTAGATAATAAGCTTTGTTTAAAGAATGATTGGTAAGAATTCTAACAAAAACTACCTGAATAAACATAATAAACCTTTACTTCTCGTTGGTTTCCATTTCTGACAATGACTATAGTCATTGAGTGTGCATTTTTAAAAGTGTATTTATAGAACAGTTACTATAAATTAAAGGAAACTAAACATCCCCTTTTGAAATATTTTCAAAATATATTGGTTTATAATTAGATTTTCCCCCAACATTTTTTCCCCTTATACAGTCAATTGTCTAATTCCTCTAATGCAGGTCTCAGGAAGGCTGTATACCGTTAACTTCAGTTATTGGGGATTTGAATAACACGTACTTTACCTTGGTCATTGCCTCTGGAAAGACACCATGTGATTCTCCTAATGGCCAAGTCGCTAGTTAACAAGAATCACTGCATGTCATGTGTTTCTATTGTTATTACTAATTTGAAGTGGCTGCCAAGAACTGACGCTGACAGGAAAAATAATAACTTTTTACAATAAAGCTTGTACTTATAATTAGGAATCCAACATGAGCTTTCAACACAAGGAAAAACTCCCTAGAATGTTTGGAAATTTCATTCTAATTTAGGCCCTATGGCACATTTCTTTACAGATACACATGATCAAAATCTTCAGTTCCCAGAAACCTGAAAATTATCATTGTCTTTTCCATCACTACAGCCACCGTGGGCAAAGAAAGAAAAGAAAAATGATATATACTGGGACTGTGGAGCCAAGAACACAGTCATAAAAAGTTAATTCTTTAAATTAAACCCCTGTTTAATGAATAATTGAAGAGAAACCTGTTTCCAAGTCAAAATTCAGGGTTTATTTCCATAGAATCAATGGGAACGAAATCAGCTCATTGGCCTCCAACCAACGATGGTGCTGGACCCAATGTACGTAGCATGAAATTCTGATGATCCAGTAACAAATTAATATAAAATAGGTAAAAAGAGCAATGGCGATGGCACAGAGAGTAACTGTATTAAAGTCACGGAGTGGCTCAAGCAATGAAGAAAAAGCTATTGCATTAAGTATGGTAATGAACACGGAAGAGAAATAGAAACTCTAAATTCACTGTGCAAAAAAAAAAAAAAAAACCCATATTCTTTCCCTAATTTCACAATGAAAATTCTAAAAAGAAAGACAGAATGGCTGATGTCAGAAAGTTACAAAAATATAGGTTACTAAGAAGCACCCTTGTTTGTTCTGCAAGGATTATGACCATATATCACAGTGATCCCTTCTTTCAAAGGACATCCAACCCCTGGACATGCTATCTCATCCCTGGCACATGGACATAGAGGAATGGGGCTCAGCTCAGTTTCACTCTATCAGATTATTCATGGGAATGCTTACCAGGTTCCAACCTCACCAACAGGTTCATAGGTTTTAACAAAACCTTTTCAATATCCCACAGATTCCAAATTGGCCCAATTCCCTAACAACACATGTCTAAGCAAATAGAATTTCTAGGAAACAGAAACTCGGCCCCTCAAGTAACCAAAAGGAGTTATTTTAACCACTTTTAATGAAACTTTCCAGATTGTAGCATCCTTTCTCCATATACATATATGTTTTAAGTGCCTAACATGATAATGATAATTCAAATTTTTTTGGTGGTTAGATTTTTCATAAGCATCTTTATTTTATTAGGTAATGCTACAATTATGTCTCTGTGTTCTAGTTTATTTCTCTTTTCTCTTCACATTAGATTACAACTTCTGCTACCATGGAGCCAGACTCCAAGAGAGCAACCTTCCTTATAACCTACTGACTCTGGTCAGCTTCAGGAGAAGAGATAATAGATAATTAAATTTTATATTATAGTGTCCTAAGTAAGAATTAATGAGGTCAGGAATAAAAACTTTGACTTTAGTTGAGAGGTTTTCTCATTAAAAGTATGGTCCAATTGCTTTGGGATTAAAACCAAGAAAAAGTTAACAACAACAACAAAAACATTTATGAATACATTAATGTCTTTTTACTAGGAAAGGGAGTTATACCATTTCCTAATGTCATAGAAGTATGAGAATTAGAGTTACTTAGCATTTCTTCCAAGAAGGAAAAAAAGAACACTCAAGCTTAACTGAATTTCTGTTTCTTATGTCTAAAAACTAAAACCTCTAAAAACTGTATAAGAATATAAATAAACCTATATGTAACATTCTTACAGGAAGCTTATTATCATGTGACAGCTTCTGAAAAGGCCATCATTTCACAACTCAGCCAAAGAGAAAGATTTAATTGACAAAAACAGCCCACGATAATTCACAAGTGACACCATCTTGGACTCTCTGCAACGCTGTAATCTGTATTTCCATACTTACTGGTCTTCCCCTCTCATATGCTCTCAGGACTAGCAAATCCTGCCATTTAGCCCTTGTTTTAGCTTTAAGGCAATGTCCTTCCCACAGACCGGCAGAGGTCTCTTACTCTGGCATTTCCTCTCTGCTCTACACTTAGTCTAAACACCTCCAAACAGACAGGCCAGCATTTCCAGGACAGCCCCTAACCAACTTCCCTTGGTAACACACCACTCCCTGGTAACATTTCTATGGCTCCCTGCCTAAATAACCCTGAGTTGCAAATGCCAACACTTGTTTAAGGTTTTACTGCTGAATATTTTAGTTTATAGCCAAAGATAATACTTTGCCATTTATCTTTCCTTTAAACTCGTTAAATGATATGGAAAAAAGCCTTGGGTTATGAGTGCAATCAAACCCAATTTTTAAAATCCAAGATCACTTAACATAGTCAAAATTTCAACTAAAGAAAAACTGAACTAAAGCCTAAAAATAATGTCACCTGTTCTCCACCACCCAGTCAGAGTCATTGGGAATACAGAAATGGGAGATAAAATGATATGGATTTATTCCTAATTTAAATCCAATCGAAATACCAGGATCATTCCAGGTTTTATTCTACTATTTTTGCATCTTCAAATTAGGCAAGCAATGGGAATGAGTTTACCCAAGAAGGCCCAGATACAACAGACTGAAAAGCAATAGCCAGAGAATTGTGTCTTTCTTTTATCCTGGGCCCTCTCAATTGTTCTTTGACAGATTAATCACAGGCTATATGGATAATACCTAGGATGATTCTCCCATTTAGAAAAGGGAAGACCTAACTTTCATGCAATTTGATGAATAAGGTGAGGATTTCAAAAATTGGTAAACACTGCCAAAAGAATACAAATATTACGCCAGATTCTCTAAATTTAGAGAACTGAACTATTACTAATATTTTCCTCTCCTTTTCTCTCAATATTGACTTAGAAAGAAGTCTTTGCTAAAGATATGAATTTGGAAGATAACTGAAGGTTACTTAGCATGGATGAAATAACATATCAGTAGTAAAACAAATATGAAGAAAAGAAAACTGAAGGGACAGACCTAAAGAACTCAACCACTCATTCATTAAAAAAAATGTTATGGTCATGTATTATGCTAGGCCCTGGGCAATAATATGAGGTATAAGTGATACTGAGAAGGAATCTGAGAGGCAAAAACATGATAGAAGCCCAGGGAAGAAAGATCATCAGAAAAGAGTAAATGATCAATACTAATAAAGACTAAAATATGTCAATCAAGATCTGGCAATTGGATCACTGGTGAACGTTGCAAGAGTTGTTCCACTCAAAAGGTGGAAGCAGAAGCCCACTGAAATGAAGTGAAAAGATAGGGAGAGGGTGAAGGCATGCAGGGTCTTCTACCAAGAAATCTGATACTGAGGAAAGGAAAAACTAGATGGTAGACAGGAAAACATAAAGGGAAAGGGTTTTTTTTTTGTATTTAAAATGTAAGAAACATGAGCAGGGTTACATGCTGGGATAATGAAGTCAGGGAGAGGCTGATAATAAGAGAAGAAAGGGATAGTTTGTGTATCAAGTGTCCCAAGGATGAAAAGGGAATATGTTCTAGAACACAGGCTGAGATCATCCTGAACAGGGATAAGGCCATTGCTCTGAGAAGACAGGAAAAACAGAATGAAAGGATCAGAGGTTTCATGTTTGATAATCCCAGTCACTACAAGGTGAACAGAATTATTTGGGAAGAAGTAAGAGCTATTCTGGATCTCTTTAAGACCCCTGGAACAGCTAAACTGGAATGCTGTCCTCAGCTTTTTGGGTCTCAGAGTTCAGCATAACCCCTGTGGTGGTTTGAAGCTGCATATACCTGAGAAATGAAATCCATTCCTCTGGGTGTGGCTCATTGCAAATAGGTGAGGCTACTTCAGTTAATGTGTGACCCCTCATCTCAGTTGGAATGGGTCTTAATCCTGTTACTGGAGTCTTTTATAAGAGAATGAAATTCAGATAGAAAGAGAAAGCTATGAAGCAAGAAGCTGAACTCAATGAAACCTGGAAGAAAAGAGAGAGGCCAGCAGACATGGGGAACAGGAGCCAAGGATCGCCAGCAGCTGGTCTTTCGGAAGAAACCACAAGCCTCGATGATGCCTTGATGTGGACATTTTCCCAGCCTCAAAACTGTAAGCAAATAAATTCCCATCATTCATCAGACCCATTTCATGGTACTTGCCTTGAGCAGCCTAGGACACTGACACAATACCTAAAGGGTTTGTCCAAAGCTAACTAGATACAAAAGAATAGAATCAAGACCTTTTTCTTCTGGTATTGCCACCAAATGGGTGGGAACCAGGAAAGCAACATAAAGACCTTAGAAATAATTTTAAGACTATAGAAATATCCAAAAATGTCTATGGCATACTGAGGATTATTAAAATTCTTAAATTTCATAAATGGAGCTTCACCAACTAGTCTAAATAGTTTATGTTTTTACATCATGGAGACATAGCTAAGATCACATACATGGGCATAATTTATGGTATATAAATTTTAAAATGACTTTCATCTCAAATGGTCTTGCTCCCTATATTTTGCAAAGTTATTGCACCATTGGAAATAATGCCTTAATAAAAGCTAGCTTTTATGACTAATGCTTTGTTTTAACTTTTTTACACAATCAGAAAAAATTTGTTCTTGGAAAAAACAATTACTAACCTCAAACACTTAACATTTTTTTTTCAATAAGCAGGCAGTACTACTCTTTTCAGAGTTAAGAAAATATATGGCTTAGTTATTTCTACAATGGCATTATTGAATTATGAAGTAACCTGATACGTTTTTGATAGACTTTAAGAGCAAGTCATTCTTCATACTTTATTTCAGAAAAAGCATGAAGAAAGTAGAGTTCCCATATAGCCCTGTACACACAGTTTTCCCTCTTATTAACATTGTGCATTAGTGTGGTACATCTGTTATAATTGATGAGCCAATATTATTACAGTTATATTATTAACTAAATTTCATATTTACATGATGGTTCATGCTTTGTGTTATATAGTTCTATATTTTTTAATTAAAAATTTATTGTGGTAACATATTTCACATAAACTTTACCATTAAAACACTTCAAGTATACAGTTCAGTGGTGTTAATTTCAGTCTCAATGTTGTGCTATCAGTGTCACTATCCATTACCAAAATACTTCCATCACCCAAGACAGAAGTCTGCAGTCAAGGTGTTGACAGGGCTGCACTCCCTCTGGAGGCTCTAGAAGAGAATCCGCTCTTTCTTGCTTCCAGCTTCAGGTATCAGTTAGCATTCCTTGACTTGTGGCCACATCATATCAATCTCTGTCTCTGCGGCCACGTTGCCTCCTCCTCTGTATGCCAAATCTTTTTCCACTTTTCTCTTTTAAGGACATGTCTGTGGATCTAGGAGTCACTCAGATTACTCAGGATGCTCTCATCGCAAAATCCTTAAATCAATTACATTGGCAAATACACTTTTTCCAAATAAGGTAACATTCATAGGTCCCAGGAATAAGGATGTGGACTTACAATTTTTTTGGAGGGGAAGGAGGGAGGTGGCACCAATTAACCCAAAGGCACAATAAACTGCCCAGGACAGTAGGCTCAGGCCCTGTGGTGTTAATATTTCTCCCTCTGACCCTCAGAGACATGCATGTGGTATGAAAGGGGAGGGTGAAATGAGAGAAAATGCTCCCAAACATTAAAGTTTGTACAAAAGTACAATGCAATGTTAACAGACATACCAAGAGAGACTAAAGAATGTTAACAGATCTGGGGGATACATGAATTCCAAGAAGTGGCCAGGCTTGGACCTCAAAAAGTGAGTCTAGATGTATTTAACTTCATCAGTGAGAGTTATGGCTAAAACAACTCTTTGTCTTATTCTTTTTGCACATATTCCTTCAGGGCAGGGTAGCCTGGGAAAGATAACTATTGGTCTCATTCTTTATATTCCTATGTTTACATGAGATTTGCCAGAGGGATAAAAATCCACATGACAAATAAGATATAGGAACAAGTAAAGCATCAGCATATCCTTTGTGAGTGGTTGCTTCAGCTGCCTAATATATCCTGCTAAGGAAACCAAAAGCTTAAACTTGGTCTCAGTCAGTCTTTTATATCTAGACAGAATATGTACTTCCCCATTCCTGATGAATCATCTCGAAAAGGAGAACAGAGCACAACGGCATGGATATGAGGATGTATAAATCTACCTTATAAATCTATCATTTCCATTAAGGGGAAAAACAAATCACAACCATATTCCTTAATCAATAATATTGCATTATGATAATCAATGTATACACACAAGAAGATAAAAGAACCCAAACTGAATCCTTGCCAGGTGAACTAATGAGTTAGCAGGCCAAAGGCACAATAAACTACCCAGGACAGTAGGCTCAGGCCCTGTGGTATTAACATTTCTCCCTCTGACCCTCAGAGACATGCATGTGGTAGGAAAGGGGAGAATGAAATGAGAGGAAATGAGCCCAAACATTAAAGTTTGTACACAAGGTCAATGCAATGTTAACAGACATACCAAGTTTTTAAGTAATGAAAAAATACGTCCTAAATCTGTTTTGTGATTCTCTCTGAGGAGTTATCCAGAAGTAGTGAGCCAAAGCATTTTACCATGAAGAGGAAACTGAGTTCTCAGTTGCCGGGAACATCTGCTGGATTCTGAAGCCTCATTCGGAGCAGTCTCTGTCTTGAAGGTTTTTTTCACTCCAAAGAGAATGAATCATTCGAGACGTTTGAATTAGCCATACTCATCTCTCTAAAATCAAAGGTCTTTGCTGTACCTCTCAAAAAAGAAAAAAAAAAAAAGAAACTATATTTTTATCTCTCTTCTCTGGAATCATTCTTAAAAGAAAAGTTAAATAACTTTAATGATGACCAAATATTCCTTTTTGATAAAAAAATTACACTTTTTTTCAAATCCACTTATAATTGTAAAAATGACGTTGCAAACAGAAGTCTTTCAGCTCGTTTTCTGGATACTGTTGGCTTGTTGTGTCACTGATATGCTTGTGCTCCTCTTGCCACCCTATGTCACTCAGCCAAGCACAGCCCTTTGCCATACTGCGTCCCTCCCTTAGTGGTCAACCAGGAGCCCGGTGGCTCAGCCGTGCCTCACTCACAGAGGACTCGCAGGGTTTCCTGTCAAATGAATAATACAATACAAGCAGTCTGCTCCCACAGAAAGTTTTTATGGTAACAGAAACTTGAAATCAGGAAACCATTCTCAACCTATGAACTTTTTCTAAAACATGTCAAATCCCTCGATTGTCAGTTTCCTCATTTGTGAAACAAAGGAATTCAATTAGATGAACTATAAGACCCATTTTAGCTGTAAAATTTTAACATCCTACATCATGAACAAGAGAGCTGCCACCATGTTTACACACTAATGAAGAACTTCTTCAGCTTAAAAATAAATTTTCCAAGTTAAAATTATACAGGACCTTAACTAAAAACCAAAAAAAATACCCCCCAAAATGGGATTTATAAAATTAAGGCAAATGATTTATTCAACCACATAACTTAACATTTGTGGATATTGCCTAAAAGTTTTATATGAAGTGGCTTTGAAAGTAAGTGAACAAGCAAAGAAAGCTAATGAAAATTAGAGCAACTAGGATACCAGCAAAATTAACTACATTATCCAACTTTCATAATAATATTAAGTATCAGAATCTTATTTTAATCTTTTCTTAAAAATGGAAATTATAACAGTAATGGTGGATAAACTTCATAATAATTTTGTCTTGCCCATGACTTATTAGGGTAAATGCTGATAGACACCTACTTAGAAAAGCTTTCTTTCTCAACATGTAAAAAAATGTACTTGAAGTGTACATATGATGAACTATGTCTTATAGTGAAGATGGATGTTATCACAATTTAGGCAATATGTGGCTATGTTTTGTAAAAGTATACGCCTTTATAATTCTATAATCACCACACTCAGTGAATATGAACAGAAACAAAAAAGATGGCACTAAGACTATAAGTACATCAACAATGAGTAATGAAATCAAACTTTCCTTATTAATCTTTGCTTTAAAGAAAAATAGCCATTTAGAGTTCTATTCAGATTATAAAGTATGTACAGAAGAATGATTAGAAAAATAGGAACGTATTTATGACTAGAATCTAAAGACACATGGTGAGGAGATGCTGAGCTGAAAATAAGGAGGGAAAGACAGAAAGTCAGACTGGATACACCCTATATTCTAGAAAGGTTTTTGGAAAGATTGTTAGATTTTTCTGCTTCCCTAATATGTTTGAGTATAAAATTCCGTCAAATATACATTAAACATTTGAAACCAACCAGCATATATGATTATTTTGCTTTTTAATGGCTAACGAACATAAAAGGGAAGCCTAGTTGTTTCTTTTTGCATCCTAACACCTTAATCCTTAAAATGATTAATTGTGAGTCCTAAAATGGAGGTTGCAACAAAGACAAAAAGTAAAGACTGGTAATCAAATTTAGAGTTTTAATCATATTTCAAGATAACAACCTACAAACAAAATAGCTAGACCCATCTAACTGCACAGACCTCATTAACTGCACAGTGAGGGTGGTAGGCAGAACTCTGAGATGGTCCCTGAGATTCTAGCCTTCCTGGTGCACATGCCCTTATGATCCCCTCCCCGTGAATGTGGGTGAGACCTGTGAATGAGATGGGGATACTCACTCCTTTGCTTAGATTTCATTGTATGAAAAAAGTGATGAGATAATCACCACCTTGATTACAGTACATTATATAAGACTTGAACCTTTTCTGCTGCTGGCTTCCAAGACCAACGTTACCCAGTTGTGAGAAGTCCACATGACTAGGATTTAGGTGGCTTTTTGGAGCTGAGAGTGACCCCTTGTTCTTGTTTGCTGGCTGCTGGAATGCAATATACCAGAAATGGAACAGCTTTTAAAAAGGGGAATTTATTAAGTTGCAAGTTTACAGTTCTAGGGCTGTGAAAATGTCCAAATTAAAGCAAGGCCATATAAATGTCCAATCTAAGGCATCCAGGAAAAGTTACCTTGGTTCAAGAAGACTGATGACGTTCAGAGTTTCTCTCTATACTGGAAAGGCACATGGTGAACATAGTCTGCTAGCTCTCTCTCCAGGCTTCTTGATTTATGAAGCTCCCCTAGGAGTGTTTTCCTTCTTCATCTCCAAAGATCTCTAGCTGTGTGGGCTCTCATGGTTCTTGTGGCTCTCTTTCTCTCAAGCTTTCTCCAAACTGTTTCCTCTTTAAAAGGATTCCAGTAAAGTAATCAAGACCCACCTGGAATGGGTGGAGTCATAGCTCCCTCTAACCAAGGTTAATACCCACAATCGGGTGAGTCACATCTCTGTGGAGATAATCTACTCAAGTTTCCAACCTATAGTGCTGAATAGGAACTAAAAGAAAGGGCTGCCTCCATAAATTGGATGAGGATTAAAATACAGCTTTTCTAGGGTATATAATCCTTTTAAACCAACACACCCCTGAACAGTGGCCAGTGGCCAGCAAGAAAACAGGGACATCA
Source organism: Tamandua tetradactyla (assembly GCF_023851605.1). Taxonomy (NCBI): domain Eukaryota; kingdom Metazoa; phylum Chordata; class Mammalia; order Pilosa; family Myrmecophagidae; genus Tamandua; species Tamandua tetradactyla. Next base: position 36,053,139 of record NC_135347.1, on the reverse strand, counting down.
GTTCTACAGCCATAAGGAACTATCAACAACCTGAATGAGCCTGGAAGAGGACCTGGAGCTTCAAGTGAAAATCACACAGTCTGGTGAACATCACAGCCTATAAAAGTCTGAGCAGAGTATGCTCAGCAGATAGTCATGAATCCTGACCCACAGAAACTGTGAGCTAAAAATTTGTGTCATAAGCCATTCAGTTCAGGTGATAATTTGTTTACAGAACAGTAAAAACCCATAACCAACACTTGACTATTCATGATACATTTCAGAGCCAGCTAACATATTTCATTAGTACATGACTTGAGCTACAGAGTAAATTCGAGTCATTGTGCATCAAATGATCATGGCACTTGGGAGACCTTTTTTATGGGTTTCAATTACACTATGTATGCATTCAACACTAGCATGTATTAGTAAATTTCAGGTTAAGCAATGATACTAGCTCTCTATCTACCTCATCTCAAACCAGGCTTCTGTACAAATCCACTTCCTTAGCATGTCATATTCTATAGTAATTTTTAAATACTCTGATCAGCTTTCTACATAGTCAACTGATAATGGCTCTGAAGATAAAAAAACAAGAAGTATGGCTCTGAAGATAAAAAACAGAGAAGTAGGTTATATGACTCACTGAAGAACACATTCCTAATTGAATTCCAATTTGAGAAATCTAGGCTTATGTCAAAACCTGTATATTTACATTAATTGTGTTTTGCCTCCTTCTGTAATCAACTATAAATACTTGTAAAAACATAGAGGTTTGTATACTCACGTCAGGGGTCAACTGTAGCTACAAACCAATTCTAAAGCTAAGTATTTCAGAGACCCTGGTCAAGAGAGCAGAGTGAGTAACTTCAGGGCTCTGCAACCCACTCCCTACCCCCCAAAGAAGCTTTGAACAACCAGCAAGAACTGGCAGAGACATCTTTCTCAAAGTGCCAGGAAAGGAATACTGTAACAGGGTAAATGCCCAATCAAGAAAAAGGTCATTAAAAAGTGGTAGGATCTTGTGGCACCCTGGCTGGCTCCTTCCCCACCCTCCATCCACTCAGCACAAAGCCAGCCTGCATTCCCAGTGTGAGCCCTGGTCCCGGTTCCAGAGGGAACACACTAACATTCATGCACATACTGGGTGCATGTCTACCTGACCCAATCTATCTGGCAGAGGCCTGAGAAACTCACTGTCCCAGATTTGCCCTGTATGTACCCAGCAGTTCACAGAACTCTCCTGCTGAATGCAGTGGGAGGGAGATAGTCTAGTGGATTCCCGGGGCAAGGGGTTGGTAGCTGTAGAAAACGTAATGCAGGGCCTGGGACCATGAGAAAACTGTTTCCTAGGGAAGAGGGGACATACATAAATGTGCACATGAAGGAATTCCTAGGACCAAATACACATGCTCAAGACAAGACACATGCAGAAAGGATCAGGGAGGTCTCTAATTTTCAGCCTGAGTTATTCTCTAAACTCACTGTGTGGACAACTTTGACAGAACACGTAACACTGGGAAAGGTATCTTCTTTTTTCTCTTATTTTATTATTATTATTATTTTGTTGGCCCCTGACATTCAAGGAAAGCACCACCAAAACACTAGATGGATTCAAGCTTAAGAAACAGATGCCTCAGAGTCTCATTCCAGTGATAACACATTATAGTTCAGTTTCAATAGAAAATTACAAAACATACAAAGAAAGCAGTGGCTCAGGCAAAAGGGAAGACTGGAGCATTAGAAACTATCAAGGAGGAAGATCAGACCTGGGCATTCCAGAAAAAGACTTTTTTAAATGGTTCTAAATATGCTCAAAGAGCTAAAGGAAAACATATACAAAGAACTAAAGGAAAGCAGAAAACAATAGATGGACACAAAGAAAGTATCAATAGAGTAATGGAATGAGGAACCAGACAGATCTGGAGACTACAGTAATAGAAATTAAAAATTCCCTAGAAGGGTGCAACAGCAGAGTGGACTGGCAGAAGTAAGAACCAGTGAACTTGAAGATAAGACTATGGAAATCATTCAGTCAGAGGAGCAGAAAAAGGAAAAAATGAAGAAATGTGAATAGAGTTTGAGAAACACGTTTGGATACCATCAAGTGACCAATATATACATTGTGAGAGTCCCAGAAGGAGAAGAAAGAAAAAAAGGGGCAAAGATAATATTTTAAAAAATAATGGCTGAAAACTTCCCAAATTTAAGAAAGACATGTGTATACTCATCCAAGATGTTTAACAGATGACAAATCCAATTAACCCAAATAGAACCATATTGTGTCATGTTATAATCAAACTGTCAAAAGCCCAAAATAGAAAAAAGTAAAATTCTGATAGCCCTAGAGAGAAGCAGTGTGTTATGTACAAGGGAGCCTCAATATAAAAAGTGCCAAATTCTCATTGGAAACCATGGTGGCAAGAAGTCAGTGGGAAGACATATTTAAAGTACTGGAAATAAAATCTGCCAATCAAGAATTTTATATCTGGCTGTTCTAGTTTGCTAGCTGCCGGAATGCAATATACCAAAGACAGAATGGCTTTTAAAACGGGGAATTTATTAAGTTGCAAGTTTACAGTTCTAAGATGGAGAAAATGTTCCAATTAAAGCAAATCTATAAAAATGTCCAAATTAAGGCACTATAAGAGGTTATCTTCACTCAAGAAAGGCCGATGAAGTTCAGGGTTCTTTATCAACTGGAAAGACACATGGCAAACATGGCGACATCTGCTAGTTTTCTCTCTAGGCAATTTGTTTCATGAAGCTCCCCAGGGACGTCCTCCTTCCTCATCTCCAAAGGTCTCTGGCTATGTGGGCTCCGTGGTTCTCGTGGGTCTCTCATTATTCTTTTCTGGGTCTATCAGGAAAGAATCAAGCCTTTTCCAAAATGCTTCCTCTTTTAAAGAATTCCAGTAAACTAATCAAGACCCCCCTGGTACAGGTGGAGTCACATCTCCTTGTAATCCAATATTAATACCCACAAATGGCGAGTCACATCTCTGTTGAGATAATGTAATCAAGTTTCCAACCCACAGCGCTGAATAGGAAATACATTGCTCCCAGAAGATTGGATCAGGTTGAAAACATGGCTTCTCTAGGGCACATAGTCCTTTCAATCCATCATATTGGCCAAACTGTCTTTTAAAAATGATGGAAGAACTAAGAAATTCCCAGGTACACAAACTGAGGGACTTTATCACCACTAAACCAGCAGATTGAAAGGAAAGGACACTAGATAACTGACTGAAGCAACAGGAAAAGGCAAAGATTTCCAGTGAAGATAATGACATGGGTAAGTATTTGAAATACTAGTTACATTGTATTTTTTATTTGTAACTCCATTTTTTTTTTACTTCCTACAGAATCTAAAAGGCACATGCATGAAATGCAATGATAAATCAATGGTTTGGGACTCATAATGTATAAATATGTAATTTGTGCCAAGAAATACTAAGGTAGTTTGGAACTGTATACATCCCCAGAAAATCATGTTCATAAAGCTAATCCATTTCTAAGGATGCAAACTCAATGAAAATAGGATCTTTTGATGAGGATATTTCAGTTAAGCTATGGCCCAACTCAATGAGGATGGGTCTTAATTCTCTTACTGGAGTCTTTATAAATAGAATGAATACAAAGAAAGAGAGAGAGAGAGAGAGAGAAAGCCAGGGAAGCAAGAAACTGAACGTAACAGAATCTGGAAGAGAAGGTAGAAGTCAGAAGATGCTGCCATGTACCTTGCCATGTGACTGAGCCAATGACAGCCAACAGCTAGTTTCTAGGAAGAAAGCAACATCTTGATGACGCCTTGATTTGGACATTCTCAGAGCCACAAACTGTAAGCTAATAAATTCCCATTGTTTAAAGCCAACCTATTTCATGGTATCTGCTTTGAGCAGTCTAGGAAACTAAAACAACTATATAAAGGTAGGGGGTTGGAACGGTATAGAAACATAATTTATGTGTACTATTTAAGTAAAATTGGTATTAAAGCAAATGAGATTGTTATGGGATTAAGATATTACATTTAAGCCCAATGGTAACCATGAAGAAAATCTTATTAGAGAATATGCAAATTCATAGAGACAGAAAGAAGTTCTACAAGTATCACTGTTGATTCTGAAGCTAACTGAAATCTGAGAGGCACTGGTCTAGAAAATGCACCATAAAGTATGGAGATGAGGAAAGTACCATTAATATAATGGAGATACATTATATCAACTTTACCCAGAGATATGGAGGTAATCTTGAAGTTTAGTCTTAGTAAATGAAGCATCAACTTTACCCAGAGATATGGAGGTAATCTTGAAGTTTAGTCTTAGTAAATGAGAATTTCACTAAGTAGAACTAGCCCATGTGCAAGAAAAGCAATCCATGTGGAAATAAACAAAGGCATGACACTGACATGGAATGCTTAGGAAATTGCAAGTAGCTAGGTATGATTGGAGGGCATCTGTGCTGTTTTAAAAGGATGTATGCCCCCTAGAAAAGCCATGTTTTAATCAAAATTCTCTGGTATATTGCATTCTGGGAGCCAGCAAACTAGAACAGCACCCATGGGAAATCCTGGGGGGAGAAATTGGAAAGGTAGGGGAAAAAAAAAACAGAACATGAATAACTTTATATGCCCTCTACAAAGTTTTATTCTATCTTGTGGACCTGGAGAGTTACTGAAATTTTTAATCAAGGAAGCGACATGATAAGACAAATCGCAAATAGTGATGGGGAATTCAGATTTTGAAGAGAGCTAGAATGGAAGCAGGTAAACAAGTTATCCCAAAAAATGATAAGGACCTGAACTGAAGTAATGTCATTAGGGGAGGAAGAACAGAGAGAATAAATCTTTAGGGAGTAGAAATGATGCGTCTAGGTGATTAAACAGATGTGGAGACCAAAAAAGGAGAATTATTTATGACTTTACAGTTTCTAAAATGGAAGAATGACTAGATTATGCATCTATTGGAAATAGTTAATAATAGTGAACATTTATTGAACATCTCCCAACTGTTCTAAGAGCTTTGCTCATTCATAATCCTTATTAGGTACCAAGAAGACAAGTATTATGCTCATTTTAAAAGACCAGGAAACGGAGGCACAGAAAGGTTGAAGAATTTATCCAGGTTCACCAACTAAAAAGTGGCAAAGCCAGAATTTGAACCCAGGCAGTCTATTTACACAATTTGTGTTCTTAATCACTACTTTATACTCCTATAAACACCGTTCTATAGAGAAGCATAGGGGGATTTAGGAATTAGAGTAGGTTCTGTGGGAAAGACACTATAATCAACTTGGGAGATGCTAAGTTTGAGATACTTTCTGAGAGGCCCAGTGAGTAGGTGAGAATGTGGATCTTGGAGTCAGGAGAAGGGTCTGCCCCGGGCATACAGAATTTGGAAGTCATTAGTACATAGATAGCTTGACACTGTTGGTATAAAAGAAATGCCTGTAAAAGGATAAGAGAAGTAGACTAGGAATATCATTAATAATATTTAGGGAGATATAAACCCATAACATTTATAAAGTAGTTATATATTAAATATATATTTATCTATCTATATTTATACCATCTATAACTATTTCGTTATAAACAGAACTTCACTTTTTGAGAGAGAGGGCTTCCTCTTTATCTATCAGAAGACAATAAAAATTCTTTTTTTTAAAAGAGAAATGAAACAATTCTTGAAAGGATTTCTGACACTTCTTTGTTGGCCTTAAATTATATAAGATGAAACCCATGGGGCAAGGGCAGAGAGACTGTCAAATGAACACAAAGCAATGCGACTTCTTCTTTTGGATTGTTTATGGGCAATGAGCCAAACAGTAAAACTACTACACATGTGGCTAAATTTGCAGATGATGTCAGTAAGATTTTTATCAAACCATTATTATAAGGAGTATTCCAAAAGATTCATTATATCACTATGAGACATTTCTGCCAAAATGTTAATGGAGTGCCGTAATTCCATATAAAACTATGTAAGCTACACACACAACATTTTAGTGGCAAGGAAAGTTTCATATTACTTGCCTTTTTCCCAGCTTCCATAATAGCCTAGCTGGTTCTGCAACAATAAAGTGCCACATCGCTAATGCCATTTATCTGTCAAATACGAACATTACTTAACTTCAAGCTGTTCCCTGAAGTTTACACAGAAATCTGACAGCATCATTTGGAACCATTTTCTGCCTCTGCTTAACAAAACATAACACTGGCAGGAACTAGAATTAAATACTAAGTCACATCTAAATGAAGGCCCAAATTGGAAAGTCATATTAGAAAAATTGGTTTCACTCTTTGAAAAAAAGTCCATATGATCCAGACTGTCAGAATTTTATTTTATTATTAATACTCTATTTAAGAGTTTAAAAATTATATAACAAAATTGGTTTGCTCTGTACATGGATTCTTCCAAAGGATGTTTTGCCTTACTATACTACCCTTACTCCCTGAACTTGGTATTTGTTTTTCAGGATTTAAAGACCTAGTACAGTGAAGTGGAAAGAATCAGAAAGCCTGGGTTTGTGCCAGGACCTGGCACAGTTTATCCCCCAGGACAGGATCAATAATTGCTGAATAAACAAGCACTGAGTTGCCAAGGTAATAGATATACTTTGACCTTTTGGATTAGGCAGACAGCATTTATTAAGTGTGCTATAGTTACAATATAAGAATTGTTGGGTATTGATGTTTCATGGTTGGCATTAGTTTAACATTAAAAATCCATCCTTCATTTAAAAGCATCCCAAATGTTCATCTGGTTCACTCTTACAGGAAAACCCCTTCAGTGTTTCACGCAGATGAGCAAATAAAACAACATATTAAACTGTAAGACAATGTCATTAGATAGAAAATATTAGGCCTAATTCTACGTGGTGAGCAACAGTGTATATTCAACAGTGTATATATAATATGCTTAAAAATCTTGAAATTTTTATGATCTGCTACTTTTAATAAAGGGATGTACAATATCACTGGAAATTTCTATCTTTTTCTTCTAGACAATGAAATGTAGGCATTAGTCTCTTAAAAATAAAACAGAATTTGTACCTTTTTGTTCAGTTTGCTTTCATTATAGGAATTTCTCTGTAGGAATAAGAGACACAGGAAAAAGCATATGACAGGGTTTGTAACACTAATGAACTGTGTGTCTGGGGACAGGTTCATAACTTGTTTGGGGTATAAGTTCTCTCTTTGTAAAAAGAGGAGCTTTAATAAAATGCTAGTAGAGGATCATTGGTTTTCTCCCACTTCATACCTGGCACGTTAATTATCTCATACTTTTGGAAAGCATTTCTCTTACAGCTCTATTTATATTAAGGAGTTTTAATTAAACTAATTGGTACTTCTTTGAAAGGAACTTTGCTATCTATGATTTATTATATATTATTATACAGTTTATTATTTCTGCATCTGAGTTCATATATTCTATTTTCTCTGACTTTGTAGTTGGGTAGAAAAGGAAGCAGCTACCCTCGTATGCAGGGATAGTGCTCCTGAATTTTGCATAATTTTCTTTGAAAACTACATTGAGCTTTTTTTTTGGTGGGGAGAGGGGTCTTGATCTAGAGCAATAAAGTATGAAATGCTAGAATCTTCTGTCTCCTCCTTAAAAATTATCCGTATGTATGAAACGTTTAACTCATTCTATTTTCTATTTCTTGATCACTCTCCTTTCTTCTTCATTTTTAGGGCAGGTTCACAAGCAGTCCCTTAGCAAATTTTCACTTCACAGTATCTGCTACAGTAGTTTTAAACCACAGAGGGCAAGATTAAAGAACACATTTGGCCAGAAACAAATCTCTTTGAAAATAAAATATTTCATACAACAAATTAATTATCTAAATACAATGATGTCACCAACTCTTTAATTTGTTTAGTGATAATTCTAGGATTTTCAGATAAAATACAGGACACACAGTAAAACCTGGATTTTAGAAAAGCAGTGAGTAATTTTTAGGATAGTACTGAATCCATATTTGAGACATATACTAAAATTTATTCTTATACTAAATTATATATATACTGAAATCATTTGTTCTTTATCTAAAATTCAAATTAACCAGGGTACCCTGTAATTTTATTTACTAAATCTGGCAGCCCTACTTAATTCCCATTTGAAGAGGGAATGAGTCAGAGTGATGCTAATTGCTATAACATAAATTCTGAGTGGCCTAACTCAGGAGAAGTTTGTTCCTCATTTTCTACTGAGTTTTCCTGGTTGGCAGGTGGATTTTCTCTCTGTGCTGACTCAAGGACCCAAGCCTCTCTTGTGTGATTCTGCCACCCCAAGAGCCTCAGAGGAAATCCCTGCATCCAGCTGACAGAAAGAGGGAGAAGGATGGATAAATCACACTCATTTATCAACTGCCTTGGCCCAGAAAAAACTGGCATATCCACTCATATGCCCCTGGTGAAACTATCGCATGGTCCAAACTAAATTCAATAGGGGCTGAGAAATTTAGTGCCCTCTGGGAAGTAACATAAGGGAAGGTAAAGATGGCATTTCGGTGGACAAGTAATCAACTGTCCCTCATCAAGGCAGAAAAGGAAATAAACACAATAATCATCCTCTACTATTTCACTTGGTCCTTTGGAGATACAAACTCCTAAACATATCTGGGACCCTCCGTCTTTGCATGATTGGTACACAGTCTGTAATGCTGAGTAAGAAGGAGAGACAAAGTTGAAGGGGTTGATGGTTATGTGCGTAATTTTTTTTCCTGTTACTGAAAAATTGTGATTAGGAATCTATGCCAGTTGTGAAAGATCTATCCTGAGAACCAACAAGACAATGCATGTGAATTGCTTTTAAGAATTTAAGTACCGGCCATGTTACACCCAGAGACCACTCAGAGGCATTTCACCGTCTTCTGCAAAGGCCACCAGAAGCCGAATTCTCCCTTACCTTGTGATGTAATTGTCTTAACACTTAGCCCTGAAGGCTGTTCAAAATTCAATCACATAAAAATAGAGGTGGAGGGTGGTGCAACGATGGCTCAGTGGCAGAATTCTCACCTGCCATGCCGGAGACCAGGGTTCAATTCCCAGTGCCTGCCCATATAAAAACAAATAAAGCAAAAGAGAGGGAGAATGATAATCCCCATAGAAATGTCCTTGGTTAGTTTATTGGAAAGACTTTCTTCTGGGAATGACCTTGGTTAATCCACCTCTCGGAACTACGCATATGTCTGCACTTAGTCATCGAAATGGTGGAAGAGGAAGGAAAGAAAAGCCAAAGGGAAGGGCTCTTTGCTAATATTTCTACATCTAGAAGCCAGTTTTAGATTATTACCATAAGACTATACGCATTTTTTTATAAAATACTTGGGTTTTTTACAGATAGGATTTTTTTATTCCACAACATCTAAACTTTCTAAAGATCTTGAGGAGACAATATATGATAAAAGTAGAGGTAGTGAATTAACAAATTTATAAATATCTTTTTGTCAATAGAAGCATTTTTGAAATGGAATTGTTAAACCACCCTGAACAGAAAACAATAGGACTTGTTCGTTAGTTGGCTGCAGAGAGGCAGAAGGATGTTCAGGGGGAGGGATTTATGCAGATGTGTTCATATTTCCATTTCAATGTAATCACCGTACGTGCACATCTCTTGGCTGTACCATAGGAGAGAAAATGTTGTTAAATAACTCAATGGAAACATATCTTGCTATTATTTTGATATAGATCTGACAATGAATTCTGTTAGATACACTATATTTTTTGTACTTTTGCTTTATGTCCAATTTTAAATTGAGCATTAAAGGAACACAGTACTTATAATTCTGCCAATATCTATAAAGGCCTGTTGCCATTTTTGTCTTTTAGGAAATTTTTGTTCCCAAGAAAGGCAGGAATACATTTTTGCCCCTGATTGAGTTGATCTCATGTATTCTTGATCATTACAAGACTTGTGGCTTTGGGACTTTGGTAAATATTCATGAGAAAGCTTGATACATTCTGTGTGATCTCAACCATATAAAAAACTATGTTCAGTTGTGTGTATATACATAAAAGACCCAGAGGGATGTGTCCAACTGTAAACTGTGATTCCAAATGACTTTTGTGTACATTTCTTATGCTTTTTAGTTTCTTACACTGCACAATTAACTTCAATTTTTTTTTTAAAACTAAACGTTATTTTAAAAACAAACAAAAAATGTAATCAAAAGGATCATCTCGGACCCATGCAAAACTGACCTGTAAGCTTCTCTGTTTCTGAAAAGGACTCAGTCCCTTCCTTGCTTGCTCAGGCCTGGCCTGGACTAAAACACAGAGATGACTCTGCATGTTCTGACTCTGTCTGGCTGCTTCCTGTGTCTTTGTCTATCTTGGATTTGGACCAGCTGACTCAGATCTTCCCGGCTGGTCCAGAATTTTATAGTCAACCTGCTGTCAGACCTGCCTCGCTTTCAGGACTTGTGATGACCATGGTAAAATGTTCTTCCTGAGTAACTGGACACCAGTTACCTTTCACTCACTATCTTTGGAATAGAGTCAAGAGTTTAGAAATAAAATCCAAGCATCTATGACCAATTGACTTTTCACAAGGGGGGCCAGTACATGAAGAGATACTCAATATCACTATCCATTAGGGAAATGCAACCGAAAATCACAATGTGATACCACTTCACACTCACTTGGATAACTTTATTTTTTAAAAAAATGGAAAATAATAAGTGTTGATGAGGATGCGGAGAAACAGAACGTTATAAATCGCATGCTTGAGAAAAATCAAATGAGTTAATTTGACTTAGAAATTTTCTTTGCTATTCCAATTGATAAAGTTGATTTTTTTTAACAAATATTTGTTGCGCATGCCCAGCACTGTTCTAAGTCCATGGCATGCAGCAATGAACAACATAAGTCCTTGTCTTCAACGTGCTTTCTTTTAAAAAAAATACATAAAATGATATATGTTATATATAATACATATAAATATATATTATTTAAATACATGGAGTCCTCACTTGACATGGTACTTCAGGCCATAAAAAGGATTGAGTAAGCTGAAACTATGCAAAGCAATCTTATCAATGGGGAAAAGTATAACTGTTCACAAAATCCTTGTCAAAGTATTAAAAACATTCTTATTGTCAGAAGTGCAGAGCAATGAAAAAGTAGTAAAACTAATATTTACTTAGTGCACTGTAGTTTAAAACATAAGAAATATTGAAAAGCATTTTATTTCTTCATAAACAACTTTATCAAGAGTAATCTGAATTATACTTGAACCACCTTCTTGCCACATAACTTCTGATTCAGAGTGAGCATCTTCTTTGTGTTTCGGTGAATTGGAATACTCGTTTCTAAGTTTGGATCACCTCCAACATTTTTCCACTGAGTTTTCAAAGTCATGAAATACCTTCACAAGTTACTTTAATGTGAAGACTTTTGCTGATATCGGTTCCTATGGGACATCTCCATACTTTTCATCACAACCACTTTTCTCATTTGTTTTGGTAAGTTTCCTCTCAATAACTTATATCTAAGTAATAACTTATATGGCTACATGTTTTACATGGCTTATAAATTATATGTTCAATAACTTATATGGCTACATATCTAGAATCCTTCTAATGGTGGCAATGTCAACATTCCTATGGTCAGTTCTTTTCTCTAAAACTCCATTAACATTAGATTCACATCTTACAAAGTTATATGTGCAGTGAGATAAAACTGCATGCATATTACTCAATGATACATTCTGCCATGGTGCTTGAATGTTTTCAACGGCATGATTTATGTTTATTTTTTCAAACATTCAGCTAAAGAAATTGCAGATTTCCAGTTATAGCAACAACGCTCTGTCTGAAAGTATATCTAAGATAATAGGCTTTAGAATTGAAATAATTCTATGGTTCACTGACTGGATTAATGAAGTTGCATTTGGTGGTAATAAGCAAATTTTCACATTTTCATTCAAGTGCCAGAGGAGAATCAGGGTGATCTTAAGCATTTTCCCAGAGCAGTGCTTTAAAAGGTGAATTATATGGGTATATCTCTGAGGAACAAGCCCCACAGCCATATATTCTGGTGTCTGTGTGTGAAATGAACAACAGATGTGCCATGACCAATCACTAACAGATTTTGAAAGAAGTGGTATGACTGGTTACTGGTTAAGATGTACATCTGTTATTGACACAGTGATTAGTAGACTAAAGAGCTAGAAGCAAAGTTTTCACTTTATACAATTCTCACAGTTAACAGGCTGTGTGAAATTTTAAGGCATGTTTTCGTATCAGAAACACACAATGCAAAAAATGGCCATATATTTCTAAATCAGCTGGTCAATTTCTATTAAAAAACATCAGTCTGAGGTTTCAATTGGAATTAAATTGTATCTACAGATTAATCTGGCACACTGATATCTTGTCTTGACAGAAAATATTATATTTCCCCATTTATTTAGGACTTCTTTAATTTGTCTCAATGATGTTTTGTCGTAGTTCTAATGTACATGTCTTACATGTCTTTTGTTCAATTAATTATGACACATTTGGATTCTCCAGAAAGCAGATCCTGAGATGAAATTATGAATATAAAAGGTTTATTGGGGGAGTGACATCTGCGAAAAAAATAGAAGAAGCAGTTATTGGGTAGGGAAAGCCAGCAAACAATGGTAAAACCTCTGCCAGTCCAGTGGAGTGTTCTGGAGAAAAACTGCACATTAAATGGGCTCCATGTTGAAGAGAAATGGCTGGGCCCTTGTACTGCAACTGTGGTGGTTTGGAGCTGTTGTCTACCCAAGAAAAAAGACCATGTTCCTTATTTTATTTAATTTTTTTTGCAGAATAGTATAAATGTTTATTTTCATTATGATTTACTTTGCTGTCCTTTTTTTTGACAATATAGAAAATTGTATTCTTTGAATAGCCCTAGTAAATATAAATTTAATTTTCTACTTTGGGATGTAAAGGGAGTGCGCTGGTTGTAAGCTGTTATGTACCCCAGAGAAGCCATGTCCTTTTTCCTGATCCAGTCTTGTGGGGTCAGCCACGTTTCTTTTAATACTGAGTCAACATTATGGTGTGGAAACTTTGGATTGTTTCCATGGAGATATGGCACGCCCAGCTGTGGGTGGGAACTTTTGATTGGATTGTCTGCATCTTGTGTTGGCTCTTTTGGCTTTGAACTTTCTCCAAAATGCTTCCCTTCTTAAAGGACTCCAGTAAACTAATCAAGACCCAGCCTGCATGGGTGGAGTCACATCTCCATCTAATCAAAAGGTTACATCCACAATTGGGGGCGCCACATCTCCACTGAGATAATCTAATCAAAGTTCATGCCCAGAACTGAGTCAATCTCCATGGAAACAGTCCAATCAAAAGTTCCCACCCACAACTGGGTGGGTCACATCTCCATGGAAACAATCCAAAGTTTCCACTCCATAATACTGAATCAGTATTTTTTAAAAAAGCATGGCTGCCTCCAAAGATTGGATCACTGTTCTATTTGTAAAAAAGGACAACAAAGTAAATCATAAAGAAATTAAACATTTATACTATTCTGTCTACCTGCTCTGCCTGGGCAAGATGGCAGTTATGGGCAGCTTCAGCTACTTCCTTAGTTACAAATGTAAATGGCAATTTTCCTCCTCCACTTTTCAAAGCTAGCATTGGCCGAGTACACAAGCCCAAAATTTGACAGTCTTTGCTGCTGTTTATTGTACCCTTACTTCAGCGACATCTGCCAAGGGCATCAGTGTTTTCTTCCTGGGCTTTCTTCAAAATCCTTAGAGCCAATGCATTTGCATTTTGAAGAACAAATTATTTTTGCCTCATAGCATTCACAGTAATTTTTAAGACATCCGGATCATTTGCAATTACATCCTTTCCTGTGACGTTGAACTGATTCCCCACCCCCGTTCCTTTCCCTATTTTAGGCTTAAAAGCATCTGGATTTCTATCAAGGCATGCCTTTATTGTTTTTTGCTGTTCATTTTCATGTTCCGAATTGTTATAACAATTAGCACAATTGCAGTTTGTTGCAATTTGCAAAGCAATCACAATATAGTTTTAAACATAGTGATTTTGTACAATTACAGAGCTTTCTGGGCCGGCTGGCAGACTGATGGGATTAGGCCATCGAATGGAAGACTTGCCTGTCTGGATACCAGATGTTCCAGAACAGCAAGGGTTGCTTGCTACAGACATATATGAAGACTGCTCTAGCAGAGTAATGTACTGAGCTGGAGGCACTGCATAACCTATATCCCTGTTCCCAGAGCTGGTGCCAAGGACAGTGCCCGGTGAAGGTTTGTGAGGTTTGGCTGGAATTGTGGCAATGGTGTGGCAGGCATAATAAGCAGTTGCTGGGGATGGCTAGTATAGTAACAATTTGTGAAGTTGGATTGACTGATTGTTTGACAGCCTATAATGGGACAAGTGGAACTGACATCCACACTGGGGTTGTATTAACCACCACGGGCTCTGCTGTAATGACTGGTGGTAATACTTGAGTTGTCTGTCCTATAACTGCTTTACTATTAGTCAGCTTTCCAAAGATCAGCTTTGTGATTACTGAACCAGAGGTTGGTGTTCAAGGCTTCTTAGCAATCTCAGCTGATACCATTTCAGTGATCCTTGTCCTGCTAGAAAGGGGATGAGGTACAAGGCTGGTAGTGACTCCGCCTCTGCCTCGGGCTGTGCTCCCTGCACGTCTCGCAGCAGTGGGTGGTGGTGTCTCAGAGACACAGACTCAAGTTTGTTCAAAATCATGTGCCCAGCACCATTTCACTGCCACATCCCATAATACACTGGACCCTCCAGCCCCTGCCCCGTGTACCCCTCTCTGCCTACCCTCCACTCTGCCTGCCCTGCCTTGGCCGGCTTCTGGCCATGTTCTTCTAATCTGCTCCTCTGGGTGCAGACCTGCTGCAAGTGGGACATTTTGGTTAGGTTATTTCAATCGAGATTTGACCCAGCCCATTTAAGACGGGTCTTAATCCATGTATTGGAGCTCTTTATGAGGATAAAAGACAGAAAAAGCCCAGAGAGCGCAGAAAGAAACATCCCTAGAGATGAAGACAGCTGCAGAAGCAGAAAGAACCACAGAACCCAGGAGCGGAAAACAATGAAACCAGGCAAGAAGAACCAGCAGACATCGGCCATGTGCCTTCCTGTGAGACAGAGTCTGTCCCAGAGGCTGACAGACTTTCTTCAGAGATGTTACAGTCCTGCTGATGCCTTCATCTGGACGTTTTCATGGCATTAGGATTGTAATTTGGAAGCAAATAAATCCCAACTGTTAACAGCCAGTCCATTTCTGGTAAATTGCATTTCAGCAGCTTCAGCAATCTGAAACAACTACCTCGCTCAGTCATTGGCCAGGGGCCACATTGACGAGAACATGATTTTAGGCTCAAAATATGACAGGGAATTTAACAAAGATAAGGGCTGAAAGCTGTCATATCACCATACTCCTCACAGCAGGATAATGGGTTCTTCTTTGAAGGGAGATTTGAGCAGCACATCTCTGTGTAACAAACGTATTAAGTACTTCAGGTTTATTAATGCTATCAGACACATTCTTTAAATGTCTATTTCCAGTGTTTAATTGCTAGAATATAAAAATGCAGTTGATCTTCCTGCAATGATCTTATTTCCTACGACTCCGCTAAATGTACTGATTCAGGAATTTTAGTTTTAGTTTTTGTAAATTCTTTAGAATTTAAATTAACAATCATTCATTTGAAAATAAGGAGGTTTATTTCTTCTTCCAAACTTTGTAACTTTTTTTCTTTTCTTGCCATATTGTACTGGCGAGTCTCTCTAATACAATGCTAAAGAGAACTGGTGAGAGTGGACATCTTGCCTAGTTCATCATTTTAAGTAGAAAATTTTTACTCTTATCATAATGCTAGCTGCAATCATTTTACAGATGCCATTTTATCAGGCTGAGGACTTACCATCTCTTTCTACCATGCTACATTGTTTTTTTTCAAACAATGAATTGGTGTTGAATTTTATTTTATGCTTTTCTGCTTCTATTGACCTGAGCATGTTGATTTCTCTTCTTTAATCTGTCCTCATCAGGAGTTACATTGATTGATTTTAAGTGCTAAATGTTTTGATTTAAATCTATATCTCACTGTTTTAAAAATATTTTTTGTTTTTCTTTTCATACTCTCTTGGGTACATTTTTAAAAGATTTTGTTTTAGTTTTTCTATTGCGTTTTTAAACTCTACCTCTTTTTACTATTTTTAATAATTATAGCATGCATCCAAACTTAGAATTAATATGGCACCTCAGATTTTACTCTTCAGACTTCACTCATCACACTTTATAGTTCATACATGTAGAGAGCTTATAACAGGATAATTCTATGTATTCTCTATACTTTGTATTTTCTATTTTTGCACTAAATAGTGTTTTGTTTTTAAAGGAGATTAAGGGAGAAAAGGCTAGTCTTTTCTATTTACCTACAGATACGGTATGTTCTATCTTGTATCATTTTCCTTCAGTCTGGAGAACTTATTTTAGTATTTCTAGTAATTCAAATATATTTTAAATTATGTCTGTTTCTCTGAAAATTTCATTACAGCACAGTAACTTCTGAAAGAGGTTTTGCTCAATGTGGAATTTTAGGTTGACACTTTTTTTCCCAGTATGTTAAAGAATTCATTCCACTGCCTGTTGACCTTCATCTGTCCTGAAGAGAAGTCTGCTGTTATCGTTCTCCTGTAGGTGAGGTATCATTTTGCCTTGGGTTCATTTGAGATTTTAACTTATTTTGCAGGAGGTTTACGTTCAGTCTAGATGTATCTTTCTTTGTATCTAACCTACACGGACTTTTCTGAGTTTCTTAGGTCTGTTAGTTGATGCTTATTTCACCCCATTTAAAAATTTTTTTGAGTAGTGTTTTTTTTTTTTCAGTTTTTCCTGCCCATTTTCTCCTTTTTCTTTATGGGATTCCAATTACATATAGTTTGAACTTCTTGATCTTGTCCTACAGGTCACTGAAGCTCTGTCTATGTATTTTCAATACATTTTGCTCTCTGTTCTTCAGGTTGCATGTTTTTTAATGGATCAGTCCCATTTTTCCATCACCCTTAATATGTTGTCAAGCCAATCTAGTGACTTTTTCATATTTTGCACTTTCAGAATTTCCTCTTTTAAAATAACGTTTTCCACATCTCTGATGTGATTCCCCGTATGTACATAATTAAGGCCATATTGCCCTTGAATATATATATATTAGCAGCTTTAAAGTCCTTATCTATTAACTCCAACATCTAAGTCATGTTCAAGTTTGTTTCCATTGATTTTTCTTCTTGATTATGAAACACATTGTCCTGATTCTTCTTGTGTCTAATAATATGTTATTATAAGCTAACTATTATGAATGCTGCCTTATAAGGAGTATGGATTATATTATCTCCTTTAAAAGACCACTGACATTTGTTTTCATAATCAATTTTATGATAGCTCTCTTTGACCCTAAAAGAATTGGGTTTGGACTTTTCTAGCATAGTATAGTTTAGCCCTTACTCTAAGACATGGTTTTAACTCTAAACCTCTCTAGTGTCTCATCCACGTGCTTTGAGATTCATGAGGTCCCCTCATTCTCACTGGGCCAGACCTCCACATGTCCCAGAACATATCTCTAGTATCTCTTGTTCTAGTTTCAAATTTGAGGAGCCATTCTCGGTTATGGTTTGTGAAGTCTCTTCATGTGTATATGCAACTAAGAAGTCAGGCTCCCCTACACAACTTGGCACTCTATAGGACACTGCTTCACAGAATCCAACGATTTCCACACCCCCAAACTTTGATCACTGCTTCCTCAACTTAGCAAGTAACTATGGATTAATTAACCATTGAATTTCACAGTATTAAGTTTATTGGGGACCACAACAGGGGATATTTTGATAGAGTATTAGTAGGACCTAAAGCCCAATTGGAATGTTTGAGTACAGATAGTTAAGGAAATGCATCATCAAATATGACATCTCTTTCACTTTGTTGTAAAGATAACTAAATAAAAATGGAGTGCTATTTAGAACAATATATTTGGTCTACAGTACGGTTTTATCATGTTTTTTTTTCTTTTTAGAATAATAGCTATTATGTTTACATGCCTACAGGAGTGATTGAGTAAAGAGGAGAAGTTTATAAAACAATGTGGTAATGGCAATAGCAATGCTCTTGCAAGATACAAGGGATCCAGTGCACAAGGGGAAGGTTAGCTGTTTTAACAGAGGGAGGCAAAATGAATGACCAGGGTGATGCCACCATGGCTCAGTGGCAGAGTTCTCACCTGCCATGCAGGAGACCTGGGTTCGATTCCCAGTGCCTGCCCATGCAAAAAAATAAAATAAAATAAAATAAATGAATGATCATACCCAAAACTGTAGTGAGAAGATAAAGTTGCTCTCTTTTCCCTTACAGTTTTTTTGAGCTATAATTCACATATCATGAAACTCACCCATTTAAAGTTGTACAATCCAATGGGTGTTGGTTTATTTTACAGAGTTTGTGAAACCATCACCACAATCTAATTTTAGAACATTTTCATCACCACCAAAAACAAACTGGTATTAATCAGCAGTTTTCTGCCCCAAGTCCCTACCAACCACTAACCTAATTTCTGTTTCTACAATTTGCCTATTCTGAATATTTCATATAAATGGAATTATATAATAATTTTATTATTTTTTCCATTTTCCTATCCATTCATAACTATCAGGAAAAAGAGTTTTGAATGTTTTGATTAAAAAATTAAAAATCATAGATTTTTTCTTCCACTGATTTTTATAATCACCTTGCATGGTTTCCACTTGCATGGCCATTTTTATACACAACCTGGCATCATGAGAATTATATCTAGAAGTAAAATGACCAAGAATAGTCAAAATAGTTTTGAAAAAGAATAAAAAATTTGGAGGACACACATAACTGATTTTAAGGATATTATAAAGGCAGAGTAATTGAATCAGGGTGATATTTGTGCAAGCACAGACTATATATTAAAGGAACAGAACGAAGACCCCAGAAATAGACCCATACATATATGGCCATTTGATATTTGACGAATGTGCCAATTTTATTCAAAAGGGAATGGAGCATCTTCCAAATAATGCTACATCAATTGGACTTATTTGTGGGGGAAAAAATGAACTTCAACCTCAACCACACAACATTCTCAAATATTTATTCAAAATGGATTACAGTGTGAAACATTAAAACTTGTGGAATAAAATATCAGAGAAAAAATTGCAACTGTGGAGTAGGCAAAAGCTCATTAAAGAGAATTCAAAAAATATTAAACATAAGGGAAGACAATAATTTGAATTCATCAAAATTTAAAACTTTTGCTTTGCAAAAGACACCAATTTAAAAAAATGAAAAGGCAAATCAGAGACATGGAGAAACTATTTGGAATGCATTTATCTGATAAAGGTCAAGTATCCAGAATATTGCAACTCCACATTAATCAGGAAACAAGCTACTGATTAAAAATAAACCAACAAAATAGCTAGGTGAAGACTGATAGTTATTCATAGGAAAAGATAAAATAATGGCCAGTAATTACATAAAAGATGTCCACTTTCATTAATCATCAGGGAAAAGTAAATTAAAAGCATAATTAGATACTACTTCATAGCTATTAAAATGGCTAAAAGTAAGCATTAACAGTACCAAAGATTGGTGAGAAGCAACTGAAATTCATATTGCTCTTGGGAATGTAAAATGATACAACCACTTTGGAATAAGAATTAGGTACTTTCATTGACCCTTTGACCCAAAGTTTCTATTATAGGTATTTACCAAAAAGAAAATATATGTCCCCCAAAGACTTGCACATTCTATAACAAAGAAATTGAATTCGTAATAAAAAAATTCCCCCAAAAAGAAATATCCACATCCTTATGATTTTCCTGGAAATTCTGGCAAACACATAAATAAAAAGTAATACCAATTTTACACAATCAAAGCCAGAAAACAAAAAGGAGAGAATATTTCCCAACTCATTTTATGAGGACAGCACTGTGTTGATACCAAAACCAGACAAAGACAGTACAGATAGAGAAAGCTACAAATTAATATCTCCCATGAATTTAGAAACAAAAATCTTCAACATGTTACCAAATTTGAACCCAGCAGAGTATAAAAGGAATTATATACAATGACCAGGTTGGATTTATTTCAACTATGCAATGCTAGTCCAACATTTAAAAGTCAATAAATGAAGAAATATCCTGATGGTGCAAGAAGTCAGATCAGTGGACGCTTGGGTGAAGGGAGAAATGGGATGACTGTAAAGGGCTGGGGGGGTTTTCAAAGATAATGGAAATGCTTTCTGTCTTCATTAGGGTGAAGGTTACATGGTGCACATGTTTGTCAGGACCCATCAAACTGTACACTTAAAACCCATGTATTTCACTGAAAGCTATATCTCAGTAAGTTATTTTTCAAAACAGGTGTCAGGATGGTTGTAGGTTTCTTAGCCAAGGAAACAGAAAAGGCTAAACAGCAAGCCAAGAAATACATGTTACAATGTTTTCTGGTACAAGACCCCTTTACACCATAAGAATGTTTGGGAAATGAACACTCTAAGGCCCATCTTTCAGTGAGATACTGCCAATTTCGAACTACAGTTTGCACAGGTTATACTTTGCATTTTTCTGCATATATTTAACTAGTATTATGCTTAAGGCTTAAGTAAACAAAAGAAGCTTGTAGATTCAGAAACACACCTAACTTATTATTTCCCACCTTGGTTGTGCACATTTGATTACTGAGCATTTCCTGAGAATCAGCAAATAGACCAGGAAATTAAATGACTGGATTGTCTTAATATCCATATCTTGCAGGAGAGACATATATGCAAAAAGACTGCAGTATAATTCAGAGAAAAGTGAGTGTAGAAGAAGATATGAGCATTCTTACTAATGACCTTTAATTGTTTCAACTTTGCTGAGTTTTTAGAGCAACAAAATCTATTTCTAACACAAACACTCTAACAGCATACTTGAGCCTGAAAGGTTCTGGTAAGATTTCAAAAACAGATCTCTAAATTTATGCCTTCTAGAATCACCATTGAACTATGATGTTCAGATACTGGGAATCTCCAGTTAGCCCAAAGATAAGCCAATTTTAGAAAACTGTATCATCTCTATTAAAATATATATACATACATACATACATATATATATATATAAGGAAAAGATGTCTGAGGTGCTGAGTAAAGACAGTATTCAATTACTCTAGGGTTGGTTATCTCATTTAGATGATCAATTCTTTACTATCAAACAATCCCCTGATGTCATTACATATGTTTTTTTCTGCTAAACCTCTACTTTTCAAACATTTATATTCTAGAGACTTTGGTTTGAGAATCTCCTCCCTCGCAAGCTCTGGAACAAATCCACTAAGTGCTAACTTCCCATCTGGAACCTGGGAAATAGTATAGGTATTGAAACCAGAAATGCTTGTCAATTACTAACTGCCAGCTTCCAAGTTTTCTTATTGGAAAAGCAAGAATAGAAGTAATTCTTTCCCTAGATACCTTATAAGTTTGTTAAGAGGATCAAATGAATGCATGCACCTAAAAGCCTGTTTAATACATTGTGTTACATAAATGCTATTTGGGATATACTGGAGAAGAAACCTGATAGAAGACATAGATTTACTATATGGATACTTGATAAAAACTGAGAATTAACTTTTGTTGTGAGAACACGAATAGAAATTCCAGAGAAAGGTTAATTTTGTTTAGGAAAATATCTCTAAATTAACAGTTTGGTTTAGTCTCAGACAGCTCCCAAAAGCAAATAACATGACTCTATGAAATTAAAATTCTAAAATGTGCAAAATTCCTAGAATTGAAAATTAACTTTATATTTGGTTTTATACAGTATGATAATGGTGTAAAACCAATACAAGTCAAACTTAAAGAAAAATCTTGTGCAGTTTAATAACTCTAATCTAGTTCATGAATTTAAAACTTTATTACAATCTCCTTAGTAATGGGGATCAAAGTAAATAACAGACAAAAACAGAAGTTGTCAAACAAATATATTCTCTATTCTTTCCATTTTTAAATAATTAAATCATAAAATCTGCCTTTAATGATGTACAAAACAGACCAGAAACTGTCAAATATCTTTACAAAGGGCTTACATTTAAAATGTGTTTACATGAAAATTTAAGCAGGTAAAAAGGAAAGTTCTTCAAAATGTCCCTAGGGTTCAAACAGAGTTCTAATAATACTAAAAAAAAAATACAATGGTACGTGATAATCTATATTTACACTACCCTATATCACAAGTGACTTTAGGAAGGGGGCTATTTAAGAAGTCATCTGCCAAGAGTTTCCATGATTGCACCCACAGAAGCAATTTGTTTATATTTCCTACCACTTCACCTTCTTATCCATTGCATGGCCTTCAGTTATGAGTCTCAAAGAGGTACTTTCCTTTGTTTCACCTTTTAAAACATTTTCAGAAAGGCATAAATAAGTATATTAGTTTACTTGAAGAGATTTCCTCTACTATTCTTTCTCAAGTGATCAATAGCATGTCACTAATAAATGTATTTAAACCAGAAAGGAGAATATGTTTCCTGAAACAAGTCTCATCCCTGTTACAGTGCATTATTAAAGTTGAATAGCCTATTTGTATTCCTCTCTTATTGCATAAAAATGTTTTCTGTGGTGAATATTTTAAAGGAACTTGAGCTTTGGAACCAAACTCCGAGTAGCTATACTGGAGATGGAGGTATTCATTTTCTAGATAAATTCCAAGCTATGAATCAATGATTGAGAGTGCAAGTTACTATAAATATATTAGAATCCTAAGTATACAGCTATATTTTTTCTGTTTTGTTTTTGCATGGGCAGGCATGGGGAATCAAACCCAGGTCTCTGGCATGGCAGGCAAGAACTCTGCCACTGAGCCACCGTTGTCCGCCCTAGAGTCATATTTTAAACGTTAAATATACCCCCAAAGTTTCATTTTAGGAATTCTCTGTGGCAAAATTTTCCCTATCATCCACACCCTGCTGCTACCCAAATTTGTGTGCACAAAAATATCTGCTCCAGGATTGAAAACAGTTTTCCTTCATTAGCTTGAACAAAGCAACTAAGAAATAAACTGAAGTAAAATAGTCATATATTTTGGGTTAATCAGTCTTTTCCAATGTGTTATACACAGAATTATCTGTGTATAACCAAATTCATAATATAGTACATGAAGGATTTGATATGTTTTCTTCTTATATATCAAATTCATAATATAGTACATGAAGGATTTGATATGTTTTC
Source organism: Tamandua tetradactyla (assembly GCF_023851605.1). Taxonomy (NCBI): domain Eukaryota; kingdom Metazoa; phylum Chordata; class Mammalia; order Pilosa; family Myrmecophagidae; genus Tamandua; species Tamandua tetradactyla. The sequence goes on along the minus strand of NC_135347.1, from coordinate 36,029,887 downwards.
TCCTTTCTGATACTTAGTATCTAAAATTTAGCCTATTTCCACTTTTGCACTGGCTGCCAGGAAGCTGAGAGTCAAATCAACTGCACATTACATAAGTATATTAGCCTCTTTTAAAACAAATTTCCTTCCTTTTCTTTTCCAAGTTTAGGTGTTGTCTAATAATAACTCATTAGTCTTATCGCACGTATGTTATTTTTCATAATCTTTCTCAAATTTCTTTTAGGTTACAGGTAGGGTAAAATTAAAGTGCACACATATATACACATAAGTTAAGACCAAAGGGATAAGTTCTGATTTAATATAGAAGTTAAAAAATAGTTTCATATCTTAAAAAAGGATTTAAAACTCCATACATCAAATAAAATAGATTTTTTAATTTAGCTTCCATATTTGCAATTTTCAGGCTTCCTGGGAGGCTTTAATTAAAGAACATCAGAGGGTTTAAGAGCACAATGGTTGTTTGTTTCAATATTGAAGCTGAGATTTACAAGGGTCTACCATGGTTTTGTGACATTTCCTTCCTATTTTCTCATGTCAGCAGGAATGTCTTTTGGGAATGGATTGCTATTTGCTAGTGAGATCTTCCAACAGTGCAGGTGAGAAACTAGAAAATGAAGTATTATTATTAAACGTAAACTTGTAACATTTCACCTACCATATTAGTGAATTTACCTTGAGTTTGCAAAGGTTGGTCACTGCTTTTCCTCAAAATTATACAAAGTTATACTCCAATACATGTCAGCAGACAACAAAACTGGATGCACAAAAAAAAATCATTTTGAAGCATGACTGAAGTTTAATAAAGATCCAACAATTTCAAAGCCAATAATTAATCATAGTCACTGATCAACAAACTATACGCAAAACATCAGAAGCATTTTGTACCATATTTAAGGCATTTTCTACTGCATAAATCTAATCACAGCATTAATCTGACAGCTGCCTGATCTTACACCTGAAGATAACTCATTATTTTATGAGTCTGCACGGCTGGTTACTGCTAACATAATATTTCATATTTGCATAAAACTTTGTGACTACAAAGGATTTTCATTTATAGATTACCTATCTAAAGACTCATCATTCTAGGAGAAAAAATCAGATTTACAAAGCATGGGATTAGCAAATAGATCAAATAGAGAGAGTTAAATCAGGCTGGCAAAGAATACAGAATTTCAATGTTGTGAGGACTTTGCAACCCAAGACATTGCCCTTTATCAGCAGTTTATTGCAAATCTTTACTAACATACATATGGAGACAAACTATAAACCAATACCATGGATAAACATGTAAATATACAATAAATGTGCCTAACCGTAAGATATAAATTTAGTCTTTTATCAAAGCTAATGCATGAGAGTGATGGTAAGTAGAAAGAATTTATCACTTTGATCTAATTTAGTTTAAGACAGTAACAAGATAGGTTTTAACTTTCGTAATCCCTACAAGAATCCTGTGAGGTAGATACCACTATTATGCTCATTTCATGCATGGGAAAACTAAGAAATGGACAGATTAGTGAACTGTCACTCAAGATCATTCTCCTCATCAGTTGGCTGATGTGGGATCCAAAGCCAAGCTGAGTGGCTCCCTGGACGCTGCCCCGACCCCACTCTACTGCCTTGAGCACTTTTGCTTATGGTAAACAGGAACTGGAACCTGTGTGAAGGAAAGGGCAGGGTTTACTTTAACCAGGTGGTAGGCATGAGGCATGATTTGAGGTAAAAATAAGTAAGGCACCCTCTTAAGGAAACACCATTCAAAGTTCCCTATTCAGGGTCTCTTTTCAAAATTCCCTATTTTTGAAAGCAGAAGCTCAGGCATATGTGCAGTCACTATCCAACACTGTAGTTTTCAACTAATATCATGGTGTAGTGATGACTCTTATGACACCATGTGAAGGAAAATAAAGCTCATGCCAGGGTAGTGCCAGGACCTGAGTCTGCTTATGCAGAAAAGGCAACCCAAAAGCCTGCTTCATATTTGGGCTGGAACTGAGCAGCCCAAACACAAGAGCAGTACCCACCCAGTGATCTGGCCCCAGGCAGATGGTCATTGTTGAAACCAGGCCAGAAGGTGGAAGGGGAAAGGCAAGCTTTGGAGGGCTGGGGAGGGGGGCGGGGAGAGATTGGGGCCAGACCTTGGCAATAAGAAACAGCTGGAAAGCTTTCAGAAGTGGTCAAAATACAAAGACAAGTTGGTTAATTTGGCACCAGAGGGAGAAGTACAATGTGGAATATAACAGGCCAAAGAAGCCTTGATTCCAAGATAGAGAGGGCAGACAGCCAAAGCTTAAGATGTGGCACCTGCGGTGTCTTCAGAGGACATCCTAGAAAACACTCCTGGGACACAGAATGACCAATGACGGAGAAGAGGTTCTTGCTTACGTCATTTCCAGCAAAGATTTGGAATATAATAACTTCAGAATCTCACAGAAATGAAGTGCACCAGAGGCAACTTGAATGGAAATAACAATTTTCATACTTTCCCTTTTACCACCACTCAGAGAAGCTGGGAAGGGATGTGGAAGTACAAATTCACTCTTCAAGAGAAATGAGATAATGTTTCAGTTATTTCTAAGAGAAAACATAAAAAGAAAAAGAGAAAAATTAAAGTGTCAGAAGAAAAGAGGAGAAAGGAAAAGCAGACATTCAGCAATGGCAAAGTAGTATAGGAAACAGCAGTGTTTTGTTTTGTTTTTTAACACTAGAATCTCCCTATAGATTCCTAGGATGCATGATCACAGAAAGGGTTTCTATTGGTGACCTGTATTTTTCCAGAAAGAAAGAGGGAATGAAAGGACACACTTAAAATCTGAGAAGTAAAGGACAGAGCAAAGAGGGTTTCAGGAGCAGACAGAACATTGAGTACCAATTTAATAACTTGACACTATAAAAAGTATAGGTTTGGATCCAAATGATGAGTTGATAGAGCACTGGGGCAGCTTAGAACCTGAAATAAACAACATGGGAATGGGCAGGAATGAGGGATTCAATGATCAAGTTGGGTGGTAAACAATAATTCTTAGACACGATTTCAAGAGCAGCAGTAGAGCTCTTGGCAGAAAGAATAAATCTTTTATATGTATAAAAGTGGGAGTGATACATAAATTAATTTCCAAAAGGGAAGATCTTTCTTTAATACATTACCTATTTTTTTTAATGTTCTCCTGTGAGGCATATTTTATTAAGCACGTCCCTGGGAAGATGACAAAGCTAGCTATGAGACCACATTCTCAAAATGTTCGGTTGTTTCCTTTATTTCTGGTACCTCATCTTTTTTAAATCGCTCCTCTGGGCCTAAGAGGAGATCAAAGTCTCAGTAAACTGGTTCAGTTCTGGATATTGTCATCACCATTAAGAGTAAGTGCCGTGCTCTCTGCCAATTTTTAAGTGGCTCACCAGACAAGTATCTCGGGAACCCATCTTTTGCACTGAGCTCCCTGAGTGCATCCTGCAGAGAGGTACAGCTAATACTAGATAAAAACAAAAGCAAACACATATATTCCTTATATTGCAAAATAAAAGAGACTGGATAATTTGGGTTAAATTTTTATGATAAATTATCCTTCAGGTACTCAACCTTAAGAATTTTTCTTAAATTCAACTGCATTTCAATATAATAATAATTATTGTTATTAATAATAATATTAATTATTATTATATTATAACAGCTATCATTTGTATTTACTGCACCAACATGCAAATATTAAAATTGCTCATCCCCAAACAATGCTTTAAGGTAAATAGCTCCAATTTACAGATAAGGAAGCTGAGGTCTAAGGTTGTTAAAAAGTTTCTCCAAAAATGCACAGATAGCAGGAAAGTGGTAGAACTGAGGTTTAAATACAGATTTGTCAAAAGACCACATCATTAACCAATAGACTAAGCACTACATTGCAAGCTGGGGATAAAATAATGAACAAGGCATGATTCAGTATTCAAAGAGCCCATATGGGTAGTAACAGGAACTAGCAGAGAAAATAGATACACATAATCCATAGGATTATGAATAAATACTATGAGAATAAACAGAGCTAGCAAATAATAGCCTGAGTATGAACAGTGAGGATAGGTATATTTGTGTTGGGCCTTGGAATGAGGAGGAATTTGGCAAGCAGAAAAGGACTGTAGAGAACTGGGGGTGGAAAGCATCATTCCAGTCAAAAGGAATACTTGTTAACAGCTGATTAAATTTCATTCTAAATATCGCTGGAGCAGATCACTGAATGGAATCACTGATGAGGAAGATTCTAGGCTTAATGGTCACTCTTCCAAAACAGCCCAAGGCCCTGTCAGTCTCAGGCTATCCTCAATATTATTAGGCTTGCTTTTCACTCTATTCAATCAATGACTTTTTAAAATCAATAGTTTCTGGTGGCAATTGCACAAATATAAGAAAGTTTTTACACGAACTAGAACAAATGTATGTCAACGTTACAAGGTGTTTTAATAATGGGGTGGTGTATGGGGAAAATACAATTAATGCAAATGAAGGTCTACAGTTAACAGTAACATCATAATATTCTTTCATTAATTATAACAAAGGCACTATGTCAAAGCTAAATATCAATAATAGGGGGATATAAGGGAGGGGTATGAGATGCCTCCCCAACCTGGAAGAAATGGGAATGTTCTCATATTGACTATAGTAATGAATATATAACAATGTGATTATACCAGGAGCCATTGATGATAAACTTATGATGGACTATACGCTGTGTGAATAAAACTGTTTAAAACAAAACAAAACAAAATTAATAGTATCAAACCATAGCAGCTTCAATAAATACCTTCATATTAATGTTACTGACTACTGGTTTTTGCTTTTAGCACTATAGTTAAATGAGTACCTGACCATTACACATTTCCAATCAGTTTTCCCAATCTTATGTGATTCAAATCAAAAGCTTCATTAAAGTTCAAATATATTGCTTTTCTTTCTTCCCCCTTATCTACAAGATTACAGGTGTGTCACTGAGGAAATTAAACTGAGTAAAACAAGTTGGTTTTCCAAAAGACCCACATACTGAGACTTAAAACTCTGTAATATTAATAGGATTAGATCCACAAAATGTAATTTAGTAATTTAAAACTAACAATCAAAATATAAAAGGTGTATAAACTATAACAGCAGCCCCACTATTCAGTACTTATCCTATAAAAATTTCCACAAAGGTGATACAAAGAAGCCTGAAAAGGATGTTCAATGCAGTGTTGTTTATAAATGCAAAAAGCTGGACTCCACATAAATATTTATTTATGTGAATAAATAAATAAATTTATATAAATAAATAATCCACATAAATATACCCTGGGCAATAGTTAAATAGGGATCCTGTGTAGCAGTTTACAAGATTGAGATTACTCTACATGGACTAACAGAAAGATCTCCAAGACACGTGTTCTGGTTTCCTAGCCAAAGGCACATGGCACACATAGCCAACATGGTAACATCTGCTAGCCTTCTCTCCAGACTTCTTTCATAAAGTTCCCCCAGGGGTATTTTCCTTCTTCGTCTCCAAAGGTCTCTGGCTGCATGGGCTCTGGTAGTTCTCAGGGCCCTCATGCTCTCTCCAAAATATTTTCTCTTTTAAAGGATTCCAGTAAACTAATCAAAATCCACCTGGAATGGGTGGAGTCACATCTCCCTCTAATCAAAGGTTAATACCCACAATTGGGCATGTCACATCTTCATGGAGGTAATCTAATCAAGTTTCCAAGCTACAGTGCTGAATAGGGATTAAAAGAAACAGCTGCTTCCATGAGATGAATCAGGATTAAACTATGGCTTTTCTAGGGTCCATAATTCTTTCAAATCGGCACAACATGTTACTGAAAAAATCAAGTTGCAGTGTATGCATGGTAAAATAACAATTAAACAGAAACATCAAACCTAAACTCAACTCAATCACATATGTATTTATGTAGGGGAGCCTCTCTATCTATCCATAGAAGTGTGTATATATTCATATGCATACATATTTAAATGCATAGAGATTGGGACTGAGCACAGTGGTCAAGGGAAACTTTATATGTCCTCCTCCACTTTATTGCTGTAAAAATAATGAATTTCCATATTGAATAACTAAAAATAAAGTGATAAACTTTAAAATTTTAAATAAAAAACCAAAATATACATTCGCTTTAATAGATTAATCTATTATATCTCACTTTTAACCATTAGTTAAAGGAAAATGGGGCATAATTTTTAGAGTTGTCCTTTTTCCTCTTTTAAAAGAAAGATCAAACTTTCGCATTTCACAAAAAAGGTATGTTCTAGGTCCGTGTTCTGAACAAGTTCAATTTTATGGTTTGGAACTCAGCGGGAGTGGGACACACTCACCTCCTTTACTGACACCAAAATGGATGTCAGCAAATATAAAAGAACAAAGGAGACGGCTGGGAAGATGGTGGATTGGAGAGGCTAAGTGCACCCCTGCTCCGTGGAACAACTGGAGAATTGAAAGAAAAACAACAGGGACAGCATTTCCAGGGTGCAAGTGACCAGAGAGGATCTTCTATCTATACAGGGAGTTCCTGGATGAAAAAGCGGAGGAATTGGGATGGAGAGCACAGGGTGAGTGTGCTCGGTCGTGACTCTAGTGGGGACAAGAGGCAGGGCATAGAAAAGTGCCTGACCCTACAGCTAGCTTAGATCAGTTCCCTCACTGCCACAGCCCAGAGCTCCCATGGGGAACCCGGAAGCCAGCAGACTTGCTTTCCCTGTGCACGCAGACCATCCAGCTAGTGAACAGAGGCTACAGCTCCCCTCTTCATTCAGAGACCCAGAGCCCTCAGGAGAACATAGACAAAGAGGCAGGAACAAGGAAGCAAGCTGTGCCATGCCCTGCACCTGCAGCCCCCCAGCCCTGCACCCCCCACACCCCATCCCGCACCATACACCATGCCAAGCCAGCAAGCATTTCTGGGTTGGTTGTGGGCAGAGACAGTTGAAATACCCAGTCCTATACCCCAAGGTCATTCTAAGCAGTAGCTTGGGATCCACCAGATTCATTTGGCCCAAAAGCAGAATCTCCACTGGGGTGCACACTGCTCAAACACCATTCCTAGGGGTGATGGCTTTCAGGGCACACCAGGAACAGGGGATCTAGCTGGAAATACACTGGATCTCCATCCAGGTGAGCCAGCTGCTGAAGTCAGGGAGAGGTGGACCTGAGGGGGAGAGGCTGTCTAAAAGTACCATCTTCTGGGAAGAAGAGAAAGTACAGTCTGAGAAACTACCTATCTATCTTGAAAGAAATCTTCAAGTAGAGCTGCAACCCCTCCATGAGGCCCAGGCCTTGGTTTGGTAAGGAATTACTGAAAAACCCAAAGTGAAAGAAGACTTTCAACACAAACCCAAGCTAATACAAAATCTTAGACAAGCAAGGGAAATCAACGTTCAAAATAACTTCATCAAGATAATCAAATGCCCCCAAGACAACAGAAAATCACAAAGCTTGTGAAAATGCAGGCAGATATGGCCCAGCCAAATGACGAGACACAGAATTTGGCACAACTAATCAAAGATGTTCATACAAAGCTCCTAAATAAATTCAGTGGGTTGGTTAACGACATAAAGGATATCAAGAAGGCTACTGAAAAGCATAAAGAAGAATTTGAAAGATTAAAAAATTACAGATCTCACATAGATGAAAGATACTGCAAAGCAAATAAAAAATATACTAGAGACACAACAGCAGATTTGAAGAGGCAGAAGAAAGAGTAAGCGAACTACAGGACAGAATTGAATTTGAATGCACAAGAGAACAAATGGCAAAAAAGATGAAAAAATTGGAATTGGATCTCAGAGAAATGATGGACAACATGATGTACACAAATATAAGAATGCTCAGTGTCCCAGGAGAAGAAACGAGTAAATGACTAGGAACATTAGTTGAGGACATAATGGGGGAAAACTTCCCAATCCTTGTAAAAGACATAAATATAAAAATCAAAGAAACCCAACAAACTCCAAATAGAATGAGCTGAAATAGGCTTACTCTAAGACCCATACTAATCAGCCTGTCAAATGTTGACGAGAAGCAGCAAGTGAAAAGTGACTCACCAGATAAAAGGGAAACCAAATAAGACTGAGTTCAGACTACTCAAAAGACACCATGGAGGTAAGAAGACAGTGGTATGATATATTTAAAATTCTGAAAAAGAAAGACTTCCAGCCAAGAATTCTTTATCCAGCTAAGGTGTCCTTCAAAAGTGAGGGGGAAGGGTTAAAATTTTTACAGACAAAGGCTGAGAGATTTTGTCAACAAGAGATCTGCCCTGTAAGAAATACTAAAGGGAGTTGTGTCAGCTGAAAAAAAAACAGACAGTAGAAGGAGGTTTGGAGGAGGGCACAGAATTAAAGTATACAAGTAAGGTTAACTAAAAGGATAAAAGGAGAAAGAGGGAAAGAATATACAGATCTGACAAATAAAAACCAAAGGATAAGATGATAGAATCAAGTAATGCCATTACAGTAATAACTTTGAATGTTGATGGACTAAATTCACTAATTAAATGATACAGATGGGCAGAATGGGTTAGGAAATATGGTCCATCTATGTGCTGTTACAAGAAACTCATCTTAGACCCAAGGATACAAACAGATGGAAAGTGAAAGGATGGAAAAAGATGTTCCATGTAAACTGTAACCAAAAGAAAGCCAGAGTAGTTATACTAATATCAGACGAAATACACTTTAAATGTAAAGACATCATAAGAGACAAGGAAGGGCACTACATATTAATAAAATGAACAGTTCACCAAGAAAAAATAACCATCATAAATATCTATGCTCCTAATTAAGGAGCATCAAGTAAATGAGGCAAACATTGACAAAACTGAAGGAAGCTATAGATGTTTCAACAATAATAGTAGGAGACTTCAGTACACGACTCTCCCCTATGGATAGAAATACCAGACAGAGAATCAAAAGGAAATAGAGAATTTAAACAATGTGATAAATGAATTAGACCTAACAGACATATATAGATCATTATATCCCATATATATATATAGAGAGAGAGAGAGAGAGAAGAATATACATTCTTCTCTAGTGCTCATGGAACTTTCTCCAGGATAGATCATATACTGGGACACAAAACAGGTCTTTATAAAACAAACTGAAATTATTCATAGCACTTTTTCTGATTAGAACAGAATGAAGCTGTAAATCAATAACAACCAAAGAAAAGAACTTTCACAAACATATGGAGATTAGATAACACACTCTTAAACAATCAGTGGGTCAAAGAAGAAATTGCTACAGAAACTGGTAAGTATCTGGAGACAAATGAAAAAGAGAATACAACATATTAAAACATGGGATACAGCAAAGCAGTGGTGAGAAGGAAATTTGTTGCCATAAATGCCTATATTTAAAAAGAAGAAAGAGCAGGAGCTAAAACAAACAGAAGAAGAGATATAACAATGATTGAAGAAGAAATAAATGAATTGGAGAATAGCAAAAAAAAAAAAGAAAGAAAAGAAAAAAGAATCAATAAAACCAAAGTTGGTTCTTTGAGAAAATCAATAAAATTGATCGACCACTAGCTAGGTTGACAAAGCAAAAAAGAGAAAGGATGCAAATAAACACAATCAGAAAGTGGAGAGGGGGGGTTATTACCATAGACTGAAGAAATAAACAAAAGTCCTAAGAGGATACTATGAACAACTATACACCAAAAAAATTGGACAACTTAGATGAAATGGATAAATTCCTAGAAGGACACCAGAAACCTACACTGATTTGAGAGGAAACAGAAGATCTCAACAAACCAATCATAAGTAAAGAGATTCAGTCAGTCATCAAAAATCTTCCCACAAAGAAAAGCCCAGGGCCAGACGGTTTAACAAGGGAATTTTATCAAACATTCCAAAAAGAACTAACATCAATCCTCCACAAATTCTTCCCCAAAATTGAGGAAAAAGGAATGCTACTTAACTCATTTTATGAAGCTAACATCACGCTAATAGGAAAACTGGTTAAAGATTCTACAAGTAAAAACTTGGATATCAATACCCAAAAGAATGAAAGAGGACCCATACCTTACACCCTAAATAAAATCATTTCAAAATGGATTAAAGACCTAATTATGAGAGCCAATTTCATAAAACTCCTAGAAGAAAATATAGGGAAACATCTTCAAGACCTACTAATAGGAGGCAGCCTCTTAAATCTTATACCCAAAGCACAAGCAATGAAAGAAAAAATATACAAATGGGAACTCCTCAAAACAAAATGCTTTTGTGTCTCAGAGGACGTTGTAAAAAAGCTGAAGATGCAGCCAACTCAATAGGAGAAAATATCAGATAAAAGTTTGATATTCTGTATAAAGAAATCACAGAACTTAACATCAAAAGAAGAAACATTCCAATTATAAAACAGACATTTTTCTGAAGAGCAAATACAGATGGCTAAAAAGCACATGAGGAGATGCTTATCTTCATTATCTCTAAGGGAAATGCAAATTAAGACTACAATGAGATATCATCTCATGCCTATAAGAATGGCTTTTATTAAACAAACAGGAAACTACAAATGTTGGAAAGGATTTGGAGAAAATGGAACACTTATTCACTGTTGGTGGGACTGTATAATGTTACAGCTGCTGTGAAAGATAGTTTGGGGTTTCCTTAGTAAACTAAATACAGAGTTGCCCTATGACCCAGCAATACCACTACTCATTATATACCCAGACAAGCTGAAAGCAGTGGCAGAAGCAGACATTTTCACAGCAATGTTCATAGCAAAAGATGGAAACAATCCAAGTGCCCATCAATAGATGAATGGATAAACAAAATATGGTAGATTACAAATGATGGATTATGCAGCAGTAAGACAAAATGAGGTCCTGAAGCATATGACAACATGGATGAACCTAGAGAATATAATGCTGAGTCAAATAAGCCACACACAACAGGATAGATACTGTATGATTTTGCTTTTATGACCTTGATAATGGTAAACTCAGAGACATATAATGTGGAATATAGGGACCTAGAGATACACAAAAGCTAGAGATGAGCAAATAGTTGGGTAATAAGGTTGAACTTAAGTGTAAGTGAATGGATAGAAGTGAAGGCAGCTCATTAGTGGGTTTATAAGTAATATTGTCATATTGAAGATGAGCATGACTGAAAGGGGTGGTATAAAGCCATGTATCCCACCAATTAACACTGCAAATATAGATCATTTCTTGCATGAACTGCTTCAAAGGTATGAATCTTGTACAAAGAGTCAATTATAAAAGGGTACGGGGGAAAGTACTATCGCATGCTATGGTCTATATTTAACAGGAAGACATCAGCAATACCACAGCAACAGCAGGGTAAATAATTAGGGGGAAGGAACAAGAGTTAAAGGGAGGTTTGGATTTTCTATTTGATAAGGGTATGTTTATTAGTTATTTTTCTCTTTGAACCAATGAAAATTGTGTACAATTAAGAGTGTTGATAACTGTACAACTAAGTGAGGATAATATGAAATATGGATTGTTTACTTTGGACATTATCCATGATGCCCAGTGGATGCAGGTGGCTTAAGGATACATTTATTGAGAAACAGAATGGTGAACTGTGGTGTATACATATTGCAGAATATTGTGCAGCTACCGAAAGGAACAAAATCATGAAGCATGCAATGAGGTGTATGAACTTTGGGGACATTATGTGGTACAAAATAAACCAGAAACAAAACAACAAATATTGTATGATCTCTTTTAGAAAATACTTGTAAGAAAATTTGAGCCTAAACTGTAAGCTCTTATAGCAGTCACATTTAGTCCAGAGCTGTAAATGTTCTTTCTGGATTTTGAGGTGCTGTGCTATATACATATATTCCCTGAAACTTTGGGTTCCTGTATAATACCTAAGACTCAGAGCTGGAGTTCTGCAGCTCTGAAAGTTAGCTACATACAACTGTTAAAGAAACAAAAAAAGAGATCGGGCTTTGATTAGAGATAAGAAAAGAGCAGATCAGCTCAGGACTAAAGTAAATCAGAATACAGGGGTAAGGATAACATTGTCTGTAGTTTAGAATTTTACCTAATATATGAAACCAAAGGAATAGAGGTTTATTTTGTCCAAAATCTAAATTTTCTGTAGTACATAGTCTAACTCAACCTGTCCAGATAGCTCATTTAAGCAACCCAAATACATGGAGCCCAGAATGGGAATGAAGACTTACAATTCTACATCGTTTAATGGGGTACCCAGAAACATCCTAGAGTATGTTGGGCAGATAATGAAATAGTATTGGTAAAGTCCCTTGAGGAACTGGAGAAAAAAATACTTACGTATTAAACTTTCCCACCAGGAAAACACCTGGTACTAACTCAAACATTAGGGACTCCCAAGTCAAATAAACAGGCCAAGCCCTTAATTTACAGGCTTGTTCTTATGAAACTTATTTCTGCAGTGGAGAAGCTAAGCCAACCTATAATTATGCCTAAGAATTACTTCCAGAGGACCTCTTTTGTTGCTCAAATGTGGTCGGTCTCTGTCTGTCTGTCTCTCTCTCTCTCTCTTCCTCCCTCCCTCCCTCCCTCCCTCTCCCTCTCTCCCTCTCTTCCCAACCTGCAAGGAAAATCATTACCCTCGCCCCATGACATCCAGAGGGGAAAGTCTCCCTGGCAACTTGGGACACGACTCCAAGGAAGAGTCCTAATATATTTTTTTAATGCCTTCCTGACCAAAAGGGGTGAAAGAAATGTAAAAAAAAAATAAGATATCAGTGGCTAAAAGCATTCAAATAGAGTCAAGAGGCAATTCCGGAGGCTACTCTTACATAAGCTTAAACTAGATACTATTAATTACAGTTTGCCTAACCAACATCATTCCTGTTAACCCTAAAGAACATCAAGGACTCTATCTGAGATTCTACAAAAAGTTTCACACACTGAGATTACTTTCCAGAAACCTACAACCTCCAGATGATGGTTCCTAGGCCAGATGGTCCTGAAACCCAAAGGAGCCAGCCTCTCCAAGAACATCAGCTAGTTCCATGCCACTATCCCATACTGTCAACACCACTTTCCAACACGAAAAAGTTACAATAGGCATAGCCCAAATACCCCTAAACTTTGGAAGAAGCATCAAAGGAGAAGGAGGAGTGTCACAGAGAAGATAGGGCTTAACAGATGAGTATGACTGCTGGATCATTATATTGATATTTTAGTCTCCAGCGTCTTGGAGCAACTACAAAGAAAAACCTGAAATTATGGAACTGTAACCCATACCGAACTTTGAAGTCTGTTCTATAACTACTTGTTATAATTTTTACTTTGAAATTTATTGCCTTTTTTATATGTTATATTTCACAATGAATAATTTTAGAATCATGCAATAATGTACAAAAAATTAAAAAGAAATTAACCTACCTACAAATAAATGACAGCATCAGTAAATATAATATTCGTATTTCTCAGTATTGGTTTAGAATTATATTCTGGCAATTGGCAGAGAGACATTAAAGAATACTCAAGAATAAATTAAAATCTCCTTTATTCCGGCAACTTAATTGTATTGATCTTGCTAATGGTGCTAGGGTTGAATCCTCAGAAGCAAATTAAGGTTTATATCTTGGGTTTTCTTTCTTCTCTAGCCCTGAAAATGTTTTAAGTTGCTGAATTTTCTCTTAGAATTTTGAACACATGTAGTATTTAACTAATATAAAATGATATTTAAGGAGATTTTTTTAAACTCTCATTAGCCATTAAATACATTTTTTTTAATTCACTCACTATTACTATCTCGATTTA